>NC_069507.1:221300835-221448335 GCF_027579735.1 Bombina bombina
GGCATATGTCAATCATCAAGGGGAACTCTCAGTCCCCTAGCAATGAAAGACTTGTCTCTAATACTTTCTTGGGCTGAATCCAACTCTTGTCTTAATCACTGCGATTCATATACCAGGTGTAGACAATTTGGAAGCGGATTATCTCAGCCGTCATATTCTACATCCGGGGAGTGGTCTCCCCTGCCAGATGTTCTATCAGATTGTGCAGATGTGGGGTCTTCCAGACATAGATCTGATAGCCTCTCGTCTAAACAAGAAACTTCAGATACCTCTCCAGGGATCCTAAGGCGGAATTAATACTCTAGCAGTTCTATGGTTTTACCAACCTGCTTACATTTTTTTCACCTCTGGGAGTGATCTCAAAGATCATCTTGTGTGTTTCTGATAGCACCAGCATGGCCTCACAGGTTCTGTTATGTGGACCTTGTCCAAATGTCCAGTTGCCAACCTTGGTCACTTCCTCTAAGACCAGACCTTTTGTCTCAAGGCCCGTTATTCTATTCGGATATCAAATCTCTAAATTTGAAGGCATGGAAATTGAACGCTTACTCCTTATTCATAGAGGTTTCTCTGACTGTGATTAACACTATGATACAGGCTCGTAAGCTCATAGGAAAAACCTATATTTCATGGTGTTCCACTCATGATTATTCTTGGCATTCTTTTAGAATTCTTCAGGATGGTTTGGATAAAGGTTTGTCTGCCAATACTTTGAAAGGACAAATCTCTGCTCTTTCTGTTTTCTTCTTAAATGGAAAGAGTCCACAGCTGCATTCATTACTTTTGGGAAATAAGAACCTGGCCACCAGGGAAGGCAAAGACACCCCAGCCAAAGGCTTAAATACTCCTCCCACTCCCCTCATCCCCTAGTCATTCTTTGCCTTTCTTCCCAGGAGGTTGTCAGAGATGTGTCAATTTAAAATTTTAGTTTTTTGTCTCTTATGGAGGATAGTACTCTTCGGCATGGGACAGGAGTTTTAAGTAGTCCTGTCAGTCTCTCAGTGAGGGGTTGGATAAAAGTTAATCTGGAGATGCAGGGGAGAGTCTTTCTGCGAAACCATCCCAACTCATGTTAACAGCTCCTCAAGTAATCGGCGTTGTCAAACTCTGCTGCCTGCTTTCTTCTCTCAAGTCTATGGCGGAGGCGATGCTACTATCCGTCACACTTGAAAGGCCGTGTTCCTCGTCCACGGCGTTGATTCCGGTAAGATTTTACTTTTTCTCAATGTACCTTGCGGGTCTATCTTATCACAAGGGTCTCAGTGAGTCTTTTAGTATCTTTGAATCTAGGGTTAATATCTCCTCAGGGGGGTTTTAATCATAAAGATTACTGCAACCTTGGCAAGCGGCTCCTGACCTGGAAACCCCAGAATCTGTGTGGGCGTTGAACTCCTGACCTCCTGGAATTCTGTAGTCGTGACGGCGGATCAAGCCGAAATAGTAGCAAAAACAAAAATAGGCAGGCACTCTCCAAACCGCAATAGTGTTTAAAAACAATAACACTTTATTGGAACAATATTTAAAAGAATACATGCAGACAAGGCAGTATAGGTGACAGACAGTCTAACATGTTTCATGCCACAACAGGCGCTTACTTTATAGACTAAAGTCTGTGTCTAAACTCAGCACTTTTATCTGAAAGTGAGGCTATCAAATTAACCCCCTCATATCCAAAAAAAAGAAAAAATAGATGGAGTAAAAACAAAGCCTATCTATGAGACAGTGAAAATTCTATAGCTTGCATTTATAACATTAAAATTATAAATGCCTACTTGGACTTTATTTACCTAGTATATAATTTATCTCAGTGCTGATCACATCTTAAATTAAAAAAGATAGATCATTGGTATGCACTTAGAGAATAATAAGAAAGTAGAAACATTATTTGTAAACAGTTATTACAAACCGTTGTTGCAACAAACTGCAACAAGTGATAGTATTTAAACAGTACAATTTAAACAATACAGTTTAAGGATTCACAGATATTATAAAATATGCTATTCAAATTATGCAAAAAACACGATAATAGAAACATTTTTGAAACATTTTTAAACATAATGTTTAAAAGTTGTTATGAACCAAATTATTTTTAATAGGATTTGTATATTATATTTGGAACGCATCTTCCCTGATACTAAAAAAAGCTGATATAATGTATTATTTAATGAAAGTTGATAGAAACTCCAAAAGTATATAGTTCTTATTTCTCTTGTTAAGTGTATCCAGTCCAAGGATCATCCATTACTTGTGGGATATTCTCCTTCCCAACAGGAAGTTGCAAGAGGATCACCCACAGCAGAGCTGCTATATAGCTCCTCCCCTCACTGCCATACCCAGTCATTCTCTTGCAACTCTCAACAAAGATGGAGGTAGTAAGAGGAGAGTGGTGTATTATAGTTAGTTTTTTTTTCTTCAATCAAAAGTTTATTATTTTTAAATGGTACTGGAGCGTACTATTTTATCTGAGGCAGCATTTAGAAGAAGAATCTGCCTGCGGTTTATATGATCTTAGCAGAAGTAACTAAGATCCACTGCCGTTCTCACATATTCTGAGGAGTGAGGTAACTTCAGAGGGGGAATGGCGTGCAGGTTATCCTGCAATAAGGTATGTGCAGTTAACATTTTTCTAGGGATGGAATTTGCTAGAAAATGCTGCTGATACCGGATTAATGTAAGTTAAGCCTAAATGCAGTGATTTAATAGCGACTGGTATCAGGCTTATTAACAGAGATACATACTCTTATACAAGTGCAATATAAAACGTTTGCTGGCATGTTTAATCGTTTTTATATATGCTTGGTGATAAAAACTTATTGGGGCCTAGTTTTTTTTCCACATGGCTGGCTTGATTTTTGCCTAGAAACAGTTTCCTGAGGCTTTCCACTGTTGTAATATGAGTGGGAGGGGCCTATTTTAGCGCTTTTCTGCACAGCTAAAATTACAGACACATTCAGCTTCCCTCTGCATGATACAGGACATCTCTGAAGGGCTCAAAAGGCTTCAAAAGTCGTGTTTGAGGAAGGTAACAGCCACAGTAGAGCTGTGGCAGTTGTTGACTGGTTTTAAAAACGTTTTTTTAATTTGTTGTTCCGTTTTTGGTATTAAGGGGTTAATCATCCATTTGCAAGTGGGTGCAATGCTCTGCTAACTTTTTACATACACTGTAAAAATTTTGTTAGTGTAACTGCCTTTTTTCACTGTTATTTCAAATTTTGACAATTTGTTTTTCTTAAAGGCGCAGTAACGTTTTTTATATTGCTTGTTAACTTGGTTTAAAGTGTTTTCCAAGCTTGCTAGTCTCATTGCTAGTCTGTACTAGAGGGTTCTGTCGAGGGGGAAGTTATGCCGACTAACTCTCCCCACGTGTCGGACCCTTTGCCTCCCGCTCAAGGGACTCACGCTAATATGGTGCCAAGTACATCAGGGACGCCCATAGCGATTACTTTGCAGGACATGGCTGCGATCATGGATAATACCCTGTCAGCGGTATTAGCCAGATTGCCTGAATTAAGAGGCAAGCGTGATAGCTCTGGGGTTAGACGAGATACAGAGCGCGTAGATGCTGTAAGAGCCATTTCTGATACTGCGTCACAATATGCAGTACCTGAGGACGGAGAGCTTCAGTCTGTGGGTGACATCTCTGAATCGGGGAAACCTGATTCAGAGATTTCTAATTTTTAAATTTAAGCTTGAGAACCTCCGTGTATTGCTTGGGGAGGTGTTAGCTGCTCTGAATGACTGTGACACAATTGCAGTGCCAGAGAAATTGTGTAGACTGGATAAATACTATGCAGTGCCGGTGTGTACTGATGTTTTTTCAATACCTAAAAGGTTTACAGAAATTATTAGTAAGGAGTGGGATAGACCCGGTGTGCCGTTCCCCCCCCCCCCCCCCCCCCCCATATTTAGAAAAATGTTTCCAATAGACGCCACTACACGGGACTTATGGCAGACGGTCCCTAAGGTGGAGGGAGCAGTTTCTATTTTAGCAAAGCGTACCACTATCCCGGTTGAGGACAGTTGTGCTTTTTCAGATCCAATGGATAAAAAATTAGAGGGTTACCTTAAGAAAATGTTTATTCAACAAGGTTTTATTTTACAGTCCCCTTGCATGCATTGCGCCTGTCACTGCTGCGGCGGCGTTCTGGTTTGAGGCCCTGGAAGAGGCCATCCATACAGCTCCATTGACTGAAATCATTGACAAGCTTAGAACACTTAAGCTAGCTAACTCATTTGTTTCTGATGCCATTGTTCATTTGACTAAACTAACGGCTAAGAATTCCGGATTCGCCATCCAGGCGCGTAGGGCGCTATGGCTTAAATCCTGGTCAGCTGACGTGACTTCAAAGTTAAATTACTCAACATTCCTTTCAAGGGGCAGACCTTATTCGGGCCTGGTTTGAAAGAAATTATTGCTGACATTACTGGAGGTAAGGGTCATATCCTTCCTCAGGACAGGGCCAAATCAAGGGCCAAACAGTCTAATTTTCGTGCCTTACGAAATTTCAAGGCAGGTGCAGCATCAACTTCCTCTGCTTCAAAACAAGAGGGAATTTTTGCTCAATCCAAGCAGGCCTGGAAATCTAACCAGTCCTGGAACAAGGGCAAGCAGGCCAGAAAGCCTGCTGCTGCCTCCAAGACAGCATGAAGGAACGGCCCCCTATCCGGCAACGGATCTAGTAGGGGGCAGACTTTCTCTCTTCGCCCAGGCGTGGGCAAGAGATGTTCAGGATCCCTGGGCGTTGGAGATCATATCTCAGAGATATCTTCTGGACTTCAAAGCTTCTCCTCCACAAGGGAGATTTCACCTTTCAAGATTATCTGCAAACCAGATAAAGAAAGAGGCATTCTTACGCTGCGTGCAAAACCTCCTAGTAATGGGAGTGATCCATCCAGTTCCGCGGACGGAACAAGGACAGGGTTTTTATTCAAATCTGTTTGTGGTTCCCAAAAAAGAGGGAACCTTCAGACCAATTTTGGATCTAAAGATCTTAAACAAATTACTCAGAGTTCCATCATTCAAGATGGAAACTATTTGAACCATCTTACCCATGATCCAAGAGGGTCAGTACATGACCACAGTGGACTTAAAGGATGCCTACATTCACATTCCGATTCACAAGAATCATCATCGGTTCCTGAGGTTTGCCTTTCTAGACAGGCATTACCAATTTGTAGCTCTTCCATTCGGGTTGGCTACAGCCCCAATAATTTTTACAAAGGTTCTGGGCTCACTTCTGGCGGTTCTAAGACCGCGAGGCATAGCGGTGGCTCCTTATCTAGACGACATCCTGATACAGGCGTCAAGCTTTCAAATTGCCAAGTCTCATACAGAGATAGTTCTGGCATTTCTGAGGTCGCATGGGTGGAAAGTGAATGAAGAAAAGAGTTCTCTATCTCCTCTCACAAGGGTTTCCTTCCTAGGGACTCTTATAGATTCTGTAGAAATGAAAATTTACCTGACGGTGTCCAGGTTATCAAAACTTCTAAATGCTTGCCGTGTTCTTCACTCCATTCCGCGCCCTGCGGTGGCTCAGTGCATGGAAGTAATCGGCTTAATGGTAGCGGCGATGCACATAGTGCCATTTGCGCGCCTGCATCTCAGACCGCTGCAATTATGCATGCTCAGTCAGTGGAATGGGGATTACACAGATTTGTCCCCTCTAATAAATCTGGATCAGGAAACCAGAGATTCGCTTCTCTGGTGGTTATCTCGGGTCCACATGTCCAAGGGTATGACCTTTCGCAAACCAGATTGGACGATTGTAACAGATGCCAGCCTTCTAGGTTGGGGTGCAGTCTGGAACTCCCTGAAGGCTCAGGGTTCATGGACTCAGGAGGAGAAACTCCTCCCAATAAATATTCTGGAGTTAAGAGTAATATTCAATGCTCTTCTAGCTTGGCCTCAGTTTGAAATCTGATGAACCTCAGTGTTGCTGTCGGACAACATCACGACTGTGGCTTACATCAACCATCAAGGGGGAACCAGGAGTTCCCTAGCGATGTCGGAAGTCTCCAAGATAATTCGCTGGGCAGAGACTCACTCTTGCCACCTATCAGCGATCCATATCCTGGGCGTAGAGAACTGGGAGGCGGATTTTCTAAGTCGTCAGACTTTTCATCCGGGGGAGTGGGAGCTCCATCTGGAGGTGTTTGCTCAATTGGTCCATCGTTGGGGCAAACCAGAACTGGATCTCATGGCGTCTCGCCAGAACGCCAAGCTTCTTTGTTACGGATCCAGGTCCAGGGACCCAGAAGCGACGCTGATAGATGCTCTAGCAGCTCCTTGGTTCTTCAACCTGGCTTATGTGTTTCCACCGTTTCCTCTGCTCCCTCGACTGATTGCCAAAATCAGACAGGAGAGAGCATCGGTGATTCTGATAGCGCCTGCGTGGCCACGCAGGACCTGGTATGCAGATCTGGTGGACATGTCATCCTTTCCACCATGGACTCTGCCTCTGAGACAAGACCTTCTAATACAAGGTTCTTTCAATCATCCGAATCTAATTTCTCTGAGACTGACTGCATGGAGATTCAACGCTTGATCCTATCAAAGCGTGGCTTCTCCGAGTCAGTCATTGATACCTTAATACAGGCACTAAAGCCTGTCACCAGGAAAATCTACCACAAGATATGGCGTAAATATCTTCATTGGTGTGAATCCAAGAATTACTCATGGAGTAGGGTTAGGATTCCTAGGATATTGTCCTTCCTCCAAGAGGGTTTGGACAAAGGATTATCAGCTAGTTCTTTAAAGGGACAGATTTCTGCTCTGTCTATTCTTTTACACAAACGTCTGGCAGAAGTTCCAGGCGTTCAGGCATTTTGTCAGGCTTTAGTTAGAATTAAGTCTGTGTTTAAACCTGTTGCTCCTCCATGGAGCTTAAACTTGGTTCTTAAAGTTCTCCAAGGGGTTCCGTTTGAACCCCTTCATTCTATTGATATCAAACTTCTATCATGGAAAGTTCTGTTTCTGATGGCTATTTCCTCGGCTCGAAGAGTCTCTGAGTTATCTGCCTTACATTGTGATTCTCCTTATCTGATCTTTCATTCAGATAAAGTAGTTCTGCGTACAAAACCTGGGTTTTTACCCAAGGTGGTTTCTAACAAGAATATCAATCAAGAGATTGTTGTTCAATCATTGTGTCCTAATCCTTCTTCAAAGAAGGAACGTCTTTTGCATAATCTAGATGTAATCCGTGGAGGAGAGGTCAAAAGGCCTCGGCAACCTCTCTTTCTTTTTGGCTTCGGAGTATAATCTGTTTAGCCTATGAGATTGCTGGACAGCAGCCCCCTGAAAGGATTACAGCTCATTCTACTAGAGCTGTGGCTTCCACCTGGGCCTTTAAAAATGAGGCTTCTGTTGAATAGATTTGCAAGGCTGCGACTTGGTCTTCGCTTCATACCTTTTCAAAATTTTACAAATTTGATACTTTTGCTTCTTCGGAGGCTATTTTTGGGAGACAGGTTCTACAGGCAGTGGTTCCTTCCGTTTAAGTTCCTGCCTTGTCCCTCCCATCATCCGTGTACTTTAGCTTTGGTATTGGTATCCCACAAGTAATGGATGATTCGTGGACTGGATACACTTAACAAGAGAAAACATAATTTATGCTTACCTGATAAATTTATTTCTCTTGTAGTGTATCCAGTCCACGGCCCGCCCTGTCCTTTTAAGGCAGGTCTAAATTTTAATTAAACTACAGTCACCACTGCACCCTATGGTTTCTCCTTTCTCGGCTTGTTTCGGTCGAATGACTGGATATGGCAGTGAGGGGAGGAGCTATATAGTAGCTCTGCTGTGGGTGATCCTCTTGCAACTTCCTGTTGGGAAGGTGAATATCCCACAAGTAATGGATGATCCGTGGACTGGATACACTACAAGAGAAATACATTTATCAGGTAAGCATAAATTATGTTTTTATAAGGGACAGGCAAATGAGTAAGATAAAGGAGGGAAACTACAGTCAATTATCTATAAAGTAACTAATGTCACATTCCCTGTTCATGCCCAATGGTGAGCGTGTACATAATTTTAAAATCCAAAAGAGTTCCCTTTTTTCCAGTATCTTATCTCTATTGCCTCCCCTTATTGGCATTGTTGCTAGATCTATAATTTGCAATGATAGATTTGCTTTATTCGTAAAAATGTACATTATTAAAATGATCCGCCACAGCAGAGTCTATGCAGAAATTTTTAACATCCCTTATATGTTCATTAGAGGGTGTTCTTACTGTGCGTGTAGAAGCAAATATTACATGTGAGTAAGTAAATAACATTTAAAACTACAATTGGCATAAAAATCTATCGGATAAATTTTCTTAACTGAGCATACGAAGTTATCCCTCTGCAAAATATTAGGGCAGGCTAAGCATGTTCTAGTACCACATTTAAAGGTACCTTTCTTATTAAGCCACCTATTGACTTTTATCTGTAGTGTTTTTTGCCAAAGTTTTTGACTTTTTGGATACAAATTTACAAGACTTCATCAGCTTTTAACAGGTTGAGATGTTTTTTAATTATCTGTACTACCTGATTATACTGTGGACTAAATGGGGTTGAAAAAACAATAGCATCATCAAATGCTAGATTTCTTTCATTCTCATTACTTTTTGGCTTGCCATCATAGTGTTTTATTGTTGTTCTTGTTTCTTCTAACTTTTTAGATTTATATCCCCTCTTAATTAGTCTACTTTTAAGGTCTTAAAGACTGCTTTTCATATATCTCATCCAATTTGGTGTTTCTTCTAATTCTTATAAACTGTGATTTGGGAACAGATTGTACTAAGTGTTGGGGATGCTGGGATTTAGCATGCAAAATTGTATTGCCTGCTGTTGGCTTTCTATAAGTCCTAGTGGTAATGCTATTATTTTTCATTTCTAATGTTAAAGCTAGGTAGTTAACTTGTTCTTTACTATATTCACATGTGAATCTTAAGTTCATCTCATTGTTATCACAGTATGAGATGAAGTCTTGAAATGAGCCATCATCCATAGGCATTTTGAATATAAGCAGCAAGTCATCGATATAGCGCACATAAAGTGCTATTTTATCACACCAAGGATTATCAAGAGAGTAAAGATGTATTTGCTCCCACCATGCTACATAGATTCATAGATACATAGGGTTTTAATCATGTCTATGTGATTCAACCACCTTTTTGTGTGATGTTTAGGAGCTTGTGGTTTGGAACATTCAGGTCTTTGGAAGTGAAGCAGCCTTTTGGTTGGGCACGCTTTTTTGGACTGTACGGTTCACCTTGTCGGGCATGGTTACGTTCTGTTTTCCATTTCTGCATTCCCGACCGTGTGGCGAAGGAAATATTCTAGTCCGCAGGGGTCTGGTCATAGGAGGTGGTGAGTGCCCCAGCCATTGTGGGTGTCGGGTGCCGTTTTTGTTTTACTACCTTATACTTTATATATTCTCTACCAGTTTTGGAGGATTCTGATGCTGAGACTGTGCTAATTTCTGATTCAGCAGAGGATTCTGATACTGAGACTATTTTTCAGATTCTGGCCTCATTGACATATGTCAACCAGTTTTGTTCTGTATTCCATTTTAGAGCGCCTTGTTCCTCTGGCTCGGGGAATCAAGGAACAGCTGAGCCATCCGCCTCTGGGGGTCCTGTCCTCAGAGGTGAGTTCCCTACCTATTTATACTTCTACACATGCAAGTAACCCAGTTTCTGATTCCTCCATGCAGGGTGGCGTGTCCCCCCCCCCCCCCCCCCCCCCCGGAGGTTGCAGCACGTTTTCGCTTCCACATTATGTTGTGGTTTGTTTGTCTGCAGAGTCCAGACGTTTATTTGAGAACGTGCTCATGCCCTATTGTTCCGGGCCTTTGTCAGGGTGCCAGGAATCAGACTGAGACGAGAAGTGCAAAAATAATCACACCTTTTTATTAATAGCAAAAAATAATAAAAAGTCCACAAGTCAAATAACAAGCCAGGAGTCAAAACCAGAGCTGGTAGTCTGACAAGCCGAGTCAGGAGCCAAAGCGAATAGTCAGACGAGCCGGAATCAGGAACAAGGAAAACAGCAGAGTCGGGAACAAGCCAGGGATCAGGAACCAGAAAGGACATCAGACAGCCAGGTAAAACACAGGAACTCTCACAAACAGGTCTGAGACAACACAAAGGCAAAGCATACTGAACAGAGGCCCTTAAAATTAGTGATGACATCACAATTCTGAAACTGCATCCTGTCTCACATGGATGATGCACACCAGTCTGGCCATAAAAGGAAGTGCAGGAAGTGAGCAGCATCCCCCACAATGCACCATAGTCAGGAAGAGAGGTGAGTAAAATGGCTGCCAGCAGCACGTGACAAACACAACAGGGGAAAAAACCCTGACAGCCTTCCGCCTTGGGTAAGGGCCTCTACAGTTCCCTGCAGTTGTAACTGTCCCTGAGTGTTGTCTTTCGTTACAGGATTGCGCGACTTCGCGTAGTGCTCAGACATGTTTTTCAGTTATTGAATGACCCTATCGTTACCAGATATGGGGATTTTTAGTCTGTTAATTCGAATGGGGCACCTCATTAGACATGTGGGGATGAGGTAATCCCCTGATTGTCATTTGATTGAGATCTTTCCCAGTTTTTTGGAAGATAGGGCTCCGTTTGGCTGGTTTTGCGGGTAGGCCTATGTCTTTTTGGGCACTAACCTCCGGGTTACCTTATATTTTATTTGTATCCGATGTGATGTCTCTTCCCCCCCTTTCGGGAACCTTCTGGGATCGATACTCTTTGTTCTTATTCGGAAGTTGTTTTGGACACGTTAGTCCGATGTTAAATTGTCTGTTTTCCTTTTTCCCCCTATGAGGGAGAATTTGGCAGCTTACCAGTTTGGACCCTAAGTGCAGTCTGGTCCTGTTTGGTTTGTTCGGTCTTGCGGCTGTTCAGACACTTGGCGCCGTTCTGCTTGGCTGGTACGGTAGAAACGCAGAGTGCTCAGGTTTCATTGGTTTTCATGTTAAACTAAGCATTTGAGAGGGTGGGTCCGTAAGGCGAGATGGATTCTTTCAGTCCTTATAGCCTTCAGTCATAGACGACCAGGTCATGGGAGTTTTTCCGCTGCGTCACTCTGACATCTGATATCATCAGAACCTAGTGTTTTCTTCCCTCTTGCAGGGGATGGTTAGAGGACTTAGTGCCCCGTTGCCGCAGTTTGTCTTCGGTTTCAGGGCTCTTGATTGCCCTTGTGGGCCTGATCCAACAGCTTGTATCAGATAAGGCTGTCTAGCATGAGGAGGGTTTTCAGTTTGAAACCAGTTGCAGCTCTTAGCACCTTGCAGGTGTTCGCATACGCTTTTTATAGTGTATCTAGATACTGCTCTTTCTCTTGACGTGTACTGTCGGTTTGAGTGGAGACCTTTTGGTCTCCTTCCAATGTCCTGGGTGAGTTGGATCTCCTTTTAGGGATCTGTCTTTCCAGGTGATGGTTGATCCCTGTGGGGACTTTGTTTAGCTTAGCACCTTTTTTCTTCCCTGTGTCCTCTGCTGGCGTGGAGGTAATGTGGAGACTTGGGCTATGTCCTTGCTCCATCGGCCTGGTCATGGTTGGCCAGGTTTTCTGAGTATTTATTACTCTTTGCAACAGAGTAGCCCATGTCATCTAGTGATTAGCTGTCAAGGGTTGTTGGTTCATACCCAGCTGCGGGCACTGGATGTCCAATTTCTGGTGCACCTTAGGGTTGCATTCCCCTGGTCAGCTTGCCAGTGTACCCTGTTCTGCAGGCAAATGGGTTGGCTGTGCCTCTGCTTGGCAAGCTACTTGTAGGGGGGTCCTTTTCTAGGACATTTGTGTTGGGAATTTATCTTCCCATTAGCCGGTGGCTTCGGGCCTTGAGGACAGTTGTTGCCCTTCCGGCCTCATCCCTTTTCTTTTGGGGATATTCTCCTCCCTATGGAGATGGAGTCCTTTCTTGGGGCTTCTCCTGGAGAGGTGGTAGAAAGGTGGGATTGGTTCCCCCTGGGGTCTTGCCGGCTCCAAGTCAGACTTGTTGGGCCTTTATTTTGATAGTTCCTTAGGTCTATGGCCTTGTTGTCTGTTTTCAGAGTCGGGTTGTACTTGTACTCTGTGGGGATGGCTGTGCTATCCTTACACTCGTTCCTGTACCAGTTTCAGGATTCTTCTGTTCCCCTATTTTGGATCCCTGGGGCTGGGTTGGTCCAGCTGGGTGTGGGTCTACAGGTCAGGATGACTTGACGGTCTAAAGCCCTGCGTTCAGGTCGCAGTCTCCTCTGGATGTGTGAGCTTTGAGTCTATCCGTTAGCTCAGTCTGCTAGGATATAGAATTTCCTTTCAACTTGCTCTATCGATTTCAGAAGAGGGTCTACTCTTCCTTTGGGTTCTGATGGTATACTTTCCTTTTCGGGGGGCCTCGATTGAAGTTTTGTGTTCCCATTTTTAGGGACCTGTATAGGTCCGGCAGCTTTGGTTGCTTGGAGCGTGCCCTGTCTGGGGGTTTTGCAGTCTGTTCCTTGCTTGACTACTGCTTCTTCCTCGCAAGTTCCCTCTGTGTAGTCCTGATATGGACTCTGTGTTCTCAATCTTGGGGTTTTCGCCTGGGTCTATTACACGTTTTTCGTGGTTGATTACTTTGGTATTCTATGTTCAGTCGCATTCAGGATGTTGAAGTGAACTCTGTTCTGTCTCTGTGCCCGGTCTTATCCTGGGTTTTGCTTGGTATAGGTGTGGCCTCCTTTTCCTGTTTGGGCCCGTTGGGTTCTCTGTAAGCTGGAATCACTCTTGGAGGTGTTCTTTTTTGTATTCGAGGACCTTTCGGTTTCCTCAGTTCTCCTTTGCCTTGTTCCCTTGGGGGTTTCAGCTGGTGTCCCCTTCATTAGTGGGGGGTGAGTGGTGGGGGACAGTCTGTTGGGCGACTGTGTCTCCTGGAGGACTGTTGGCTCAGTCAAGTCCATTTTGCGGGCTCTAGTTTGACTTCTGGACTATCTGCGAGTCGGTGTCCTTGGGGCTTTTCTTTTCAAAAATTTCTCGGCTTCGGACAAAGCAGGGTTTTTTATTGGGTGAAGGTTCAGGCCTGGTGTCCTCAGTATGGGCCGCCTATTGTACCCTCCCGACTTGGCATTCAGTGTCCTCTATAGCTTGGGTATTGTTTTCCCAAAACTTATGAGTGCAGCTGTGGACTCTTTCCATTTAAGAAGAAAAACATAAATTATGCTTACCTGATCATTTCCTTTTCTTCTGATGGATAGTCCACAGCTCCCCACCTGAAATTTTATGTAGGGCGTCATTATTCTTCTGGCACCTTTCACCCTGATATTTCTTCTACTCTTTCTTGTTCCTTGGAAGAATAACTGGGGGATGAGGGGAGTGGGAGGAGTATTTAAGCCTTTGCCTGGGGTGTCTCTTCCTCCTCCTGGTGGCCAGGTTCTTATTTCCCAAAAGTAATGAATACAGCTGTGGACCCTTTCCATCAGAAGAAAAGGAAATTATCAGGTAAGCATAATTTATGTTTTTATTTCACAGAAAGATTTATAATCTTCCTGATGTTCACTGTTTCGTATAGGCTTTGACTCGTATCAAACCTGTTATTAAATCTATCTCTCCTCCTTGGAGTCTAAATTTGGTATTAAAGACTTTGCAGGCACCTCATTTTGAGCCTATGCATTCTTTGGACATTAAACTACTTTCTTGGAAAGGGTTTTCTCTTGGCTATCTCTTCTGCAAGAAGAGTTTCTGAATTGTTTGCTCTCTCTTGCGAGTCTCCTTATCTGATTTCTTTCTAATGACACAGTGAGTCCACGGATTATCAATTACTGTTGGGAATATCACTCCTTGCCAGCAGGTGGAGGCAAAGAGCACCACAGCAGAGCTGTTAAGTATCACTTCCCTTCCTACAACCCCCAATCATTCTCTTTGCCTCTAGTGTAAGGAGGAGATGAAGTAATTAGGTGTCCTGATTAAGATTCTTCTATCAAGAATTTTTTTATTTTGAAGTCAGGGCAGGATTGCTCTGATCTTCCATCACAATTTGGGTATAGCTGTACTCCACGTTAGTCTCTTCAGCAGGGCTGTGGTAGCTTTAAAACAGTTAGGAACTTGTAAAGTGGGCTTTGCTGCGTTTTCCTAACAGGTTGCTGCCCTGGTATAGAAAGCCTGAGTAAGTTTACTCTGTCTTTCTCTTTACATAGGTCTCTGTGAGAAACGGTATCCTCTCATACTTTGGGGGTCGTCTGACTGCCGGACGGCTAGAATGCAGATAAGTGCCTTTTATCTTCTAAATATGGGAGATTGTGCACTTTATATATCTGCAACTCTGATTGGGACATTTTAAACCCTAGCCTGGGGTATTATTGGGCAGCGTGCAGGCACTCGTGAATTTTAAGAGACAGACTGTTTCTCCTTCAGGGATCAAGGGGTTAGGACATTAGTAATTTCCTAGTGAGGGGGTGGTGGTAGCGCGCAATTATTATTAAGCGCTGCTTACTCCTCAGTCCGATGTCTCTCCTTCATGTATAGTCCGCTCTTAGTTAGAGCGATGGGGCGGTGTAGTCCGTCCGTTGAGGAGTCAGCTTAGGTACTCCGTTTTTTCTCTCTCTCTGAATCTTGTTGTCAACCTTTTGGTGCGACGTCTTGTCTGATTCCATTTTGGTGGACTTCATGAGGAAATAAATGTCAGAAAGGCTTTTAGGCCAATAATTTATTTCTGTTGCTTTTTCGTTCCTTTGTAGCGCAGGAGTCTTCCCCTTTATCTTCCAAGCAGGAGCAGTCCAAGTCCTCTGTCATATCCAGTTAGTCTTGGATCGGGGGAAGTAATTAAAGAAAGCCGCAGCTGTCTCCACTTCAGCATGAAGGTTTGTCTTAGATCCAGGATTGGTTCCTGGGGGGAGCAGTCTATTTCAGTTTTTCTCTTGCCTGGATACGAGATTGCCTAGATCCCTTAGGGGCTATAGATGTAGTATCCCAGGGTTACTAATTGATTTTAACTCCTTTCCAGGAGTAGGTTCCTCCTCTCAAGTTTGTCTGTAGCCCAAATAGAGAGGCATTCTTGAAAGGTGTTCAGAATTCTCCTTTCTGGGAGGGATGGTTCCAGTTTAGGAACAAGGTTTAGTTCCTTTTCCATTCTGTTCCAAATTCTCTTTGTTCTAATTTAGACATGTAATGTCTAAATAAGTTTATCTGAATACCTTCCTCAAGATGGAGACTATGGCTCCATTCTTCCTTGGTACAGGAGGGTCAGTTTATAATGGCCTTAGACCTAAAGGATGTGTACCCTTAGTTTGCCATTCAAAGGGATCATCTCAGATTTCTGAGTTTTGCTTTCTTTTTAAAGACACGATGAGTCCACGGATTTCATCCTTGTGGGATTTCACCTCCTGGTCAGCAGGAGGAGGCAAAGAGCACCACAGCAGAGCTGCTATATATAGCTCCTCCCTTCCCTCCCACCCCAGTCATTCTCTTTGCCTATGTTAGTGATAGGAAGAGGTAAAGTGAGGTGTTAGGATAGATTCTTCAATCAAGAGTTTATTATTTTTTAAGCAGTGCCACAGTGTGCTGCTTTGTTCTAGGGTGTAGCCGTAGTCCATATCAGTCTCTTTAGTAGAGCTCTTGGTGGCTTTAGAGCAATAGGAACTGGTGGGACATAATTCTCACTACGCCACCTATATATTCATGCTGCCCTAATGCAGACAGCCTAAGCTCATTTAACTCAGGCTTGTCTTTTTCCACAGGGCTATGGGAGGGAGAGGACCTCTTACACCTGTTGGACTGTCTTGCTGTCGGACAGCATTTGAGGTAAGTGCTGACTTTTTACATTCTGGGGAAGCAGACTCAGATTAAAGTGGGCACTTAGACTTCATTTTCATTTATTTGAATAAGACTCATTATGGTTTTTTTTATGTGGGGACTTGTATCCTGGTATGGAGGGTCCTGTTTGACAGTTACAAGTACAGGCACTAGGGCTGGGAGAAAGCTTACAGTACTTTTCAAACATTTTTTCTGTGCAGTCTGAAAAGGGGATATTTAGTTTTTGGTGGATTGCGGTTCCTATGTGTGTTTTACTCCGGTGTAAGGAGAAGTTACGCCCACGATGGGCGAGGCCTAATTTCTTCTACTAGATACGAGTCCACGGATTCATCCTTGTGGGATACTATACTCCTGCTAACAGGAAGTGGCAAAGAGCACCACAGCAGAGCTGTCTATATAGCTCCTCCCTTGACTCCACCCCCAGTCATTCTCTTTGCCTACTCTAAGTAATAGGAAGGGTAAAGTGAAAGAGGTGATAAAATGATAGTTTTTATTTTCTTCAAGCAAGACTTTTTTATTTTAAATGGTACCGGTGAGTGCTATTTTTTCCCAGGCAGCAGATGGATGAAGATTTCTGTCTGGAGACTGATGATCTTGGCAGTTGTCACTAAGATCCAGAGTAGTTCCCACAGAATGGCTGAGGAGTACTTAAGAAACTTCAGTGTGAGGAATGTTATTCATGCTACTAGCATTGAGGTATGTTCAGTCATTTTTTTCTGGAGAGACTGTGTTATTTCAGAACTGGCTGACAGTATTCCCATGAGGGAAGGGGTAAGCAGTAATCCTACATGTGAAATAGAAGGGTATTACTGGGACCTGTATGTTTTGGGTTGAAAAAATGGTTGACACTGATGACATAATGTTTGTTGGAGCAAAACGATTTTACGTTTGGAAGGCAATTAACGTTTCTTTGTGTAAAGCAAACGTTTTTACTTTTGATGGCACTGGAGGGTTCACATGGCTTTCTTTAAGACCTGGGTATATGGAAACCCACATGGCTAGGTTCTAGACCACTTTAGAGCGGTTTTTACAAGGCAGTGAGACATCAATGTAGATGGGCGGGGCCTAATTTGGCTCCTCAGATGCGCAGTTGAATTCCCCATGCAAGCAGCAAGCTCCAGCTCCGGTGGGCCTCAAAGAGCTAAATTAGTGGCAAAGAATGCAGGATTTGCCATTTTAGCGTGTAGAGCGTTATGGCTTAAGTCTTGGTCTGCTGATGTGTCATCTAAATCCAAGCTTTTAGCTATTCCTTTTAAGGGTAAGACCCTATTCGGGCCTGAACTAAAGGAGATAATTTCCGACATTACTGGAGGTAAAGGTCATGCCCTTCCTCAGGACAAGACGGTTAAAATGAAGACCAAACAGAATAATTTTTGTTCCTTTCGAAACTTTAAAGGTGGAACCTCTATTTCCTCCACCGCCACCAAGCAGGAGGGGAGTTTTGCACATTCCAAGTCAGTCTGGAGACCTAACCAGACCTGGAATAAAGGTAAACAGGCCAAGAAGCCCGCTGCTGCTACCAAGACAGCATGAAGGGGCAGCCCCCGATCCGGGACCGGATCTAGTAGGGGGCAGACTTTCTCTCTTCGCTCAGGCTTGGGCAAGAGATGTTCAGGATCCTTGGGCATTAGAAATCGTGACCCAGGGGTATCGACTAGAATTCAAGGATTCTCTCCCAAGAGGGAGATTTCATCTTTCATGTTTGTCTGTAGACCAGACAAAAAGAGAGGCGTTCTTACGCTGTGTAGAAGACCTATATACCATGGGTGTAATCTGCCCAGTTCCAAAATTAGAACAGAGGCATGGGTTTTACTCAAATCTGTTCGTGGTTCCCAAAAAAGAGGGAACCTTCAGACAGATTTTAGATCTTAAAAGTCTAAAGCCACAGCTCCCAGAATTTTCACAAAGGTGCTAGGGTCCCTTCTGGCGGTTCTAAGGCCGCGGGGCATAGCAGTGGCACCCTATCTGGACGATATTTTGATTCGGGTGTCAACTTACCATCTAGCCAAATCTCACACGGATATCGTGTTGGCTTTTCTAAGAACTCACGGGTGGAAGGTGAACATTACAAAAGAGTTAACTAGTTCCACTGACAGACAATCCATTCCTAGGAACTCTGATAGACTCGGTAGACATGAAAATTTTTCTGACGGAGGTCAGAAAGTCAAAGATCCTAACTACTTGCCGAGCACTTCATTCCATTCCTCGGCCATCAATGGCGCAGTGTATGGAGGTCATTGGGTTAATGATAGCGGCAATGGACATAGTTCCATTTGCTCGCTTGCTTCTCAGACCACTGCAGCTGTGCATGCTCAGACAGTGGAATGGGGATTATGCAGATTTATCTCCTTGGAAAAATCTGGATCTAGAGACCAGAGACTCTCTTCTTTGGTGGTTGTCACAGGATCATCTGTCCCAGGGAATGTGCTTCCGCAGGCCATCATGGGTCATAGTGACGACGGACGCCAGCCTCTTGGGCTGGGGTGCAGTCTGGAATTCTCTGAAGGCTCAGGGTGTTTGTACTCAGGAGGAGTCCCTACTACCAATTAATATTCTAGAACTGAGAGCAATATTCAACCCGCTTCAAGCGTGGCCTCAGCTGGACTCGGCCAAATTCATAAGATTACAGTCCGACAATATCACGAATGTAGCATATATCAATCATCAAGGGGGAACAAAGAGTTCTCTAGCGATGATAGAGGTTTCCAAGATAATTCGATGGGCAGAGACTCACTCTTGCTATCTATCAGCAATCTATATCCCAGGAGTGGAGAACTGGGAAGCGGATTTTCTAAGTCGTCTGACTTTTCATCTGCGGGAGTGGGAGCTCCATCCGGAGGTGTTTGCGGCATTGATTCATCAATGGGGCACACCGGAATTGGATCTGATGGCATCTCGTCAGAATGCCAAACTTCCTTGTTACGGGTCCAGATCAAGGGATCCTCAAGCAGTACTGA
Source organism: Bombina bombina (assembly GCF_027579735.1). Lineage (NCBI taxonomy): Eukaryota > Metazoa > Chordata > Amphibia > Anura > Bombinatoridae > Bombina > Bombina bombina. The sequence goes on from NC_069507.1 coordinate 221,319,562, forward strand.
TGCTCTAGCAGTACCTTGGTCGTTCAACCTGGCTTATGTGTTTCCTCCTTTTCCTCTCCTACCTCGTCTGATTGCAAGAATCAAACAGGAGAGGGCTTTGGTAATCTTGATAGCGCCTGCGTTGCCACGCAGGACTTGGTATGCAGATCTGGTGGAAATGTCATCTCTGCCACCGTGGAAACTGCCACTGAGACAGGACCTTCTCATTCAAGGTCCGTTCCAACATCCAAATCTAATTTCTCTGCAACTGACTGCCTGGAGATTGAACGCTTGATTTTATCTAAGCGGGGATTCTCTGGTCGGTCATTGATACCTTGATTTAGGCTTGAAAGCCTGTCACTAGGAAAATTTACCATAAGATATGGCGTAAATATCTTTATTGGTGCGAATCCAAGGGCTACTCATGGAGTAAGATCAGGATTCCTAGGATTTTGTCCTTTCTCCTAGAAGGATTGGAGAAGGGATTATCAGCTAGTTCCTTAAAGGGACAGATTTCTGCTTTGTCAATCTTACTACATAAGCGTCTGGCGAATGTCCCAAACGTTCAGTTGTTTTGTCAGGCTTTAGTTAGAATCAAGCCTGTGTTTAAACCTGTTGCTCCGCCATGGAGTTTAAATTTAGTTCAAAATGTTCTTCAAGGGGTTCCGTATGAACCCATGCATTCCATAGATATTAAGTTCTGTTTTTAGTTGCTATCTCTTCTGCCCTAAGAGTTTCTGAGCTTTCTGCTTTACAATGCGACTCGCCTTATCTTATATTCCATTCTGATAAGGTGGTTTTGCGCACTAACCTGGATTCCTTCCTAAGGTTGTTTCAAATAAGAATATTAATCAGGAAATTGTTGTTCCTTCTCTGTGTCCTAATCCTTCTTCTAAGAAGGAGCGTCTGTTACTTAACTTGGACGTGGTTCGTTCCTTGATGTTTTACTTACAAACAACTAAGGATTTCCGTCAAACATCTTTATTTGTTGTTTGTTCTGGAAAGCGTAGGGGTCAAAAAGCTACGGCTACCTCTTTCTTTTTGGCTGAAAAGCATCATCCGTTTGGCATACGAGACTGCTGGACAGCAGCCTCCTGAAAAAATTACAGCTCATTCTACTAGAGCGGTGGCTTCCACATGGGCTTTTAAAAACGATGCTTCTGTTGAACAGATTTGTAAGGCTGCGACTTGGTCTTCCCTTCATACTTTTTCCAAATTTGATACTTTTGCTTCTTCTGAGGCTATTTTTGGGAGAAAAGTTCTTCAAGCAGTGGTGCCTTCTGTTTAGGTATCTGTCTTGTCCCTCCCATTTATCCGTGTCCTGTAGCTTTGGTATTGTATCCCACAGGTAAGGATGAATCCGTGGACTCGTCGTATCTAGTAGAAGAAAAGGAAATGTATGCTTACCTGATAAATTTATTTCTTCTACAATACGACGAGTCCACGGCCCTCCCTGTCAATTTAAGACAGATTATATTTTTTGGTTTAAAACTTCAGTCACCTCTGCACCTTTTAGTTTCTCCTTTTTCTTCCTATACCTTCGGTCGAATGACTGGGGGGTGGAGTCAAGGGAGGAGCTATATAGACAGCTCTGCTGTGGTACTCTTTGCCACTTCCTGTTAGCAGGAGGATAATATCCCACAAGTAAGGATTAATCCGTGGACTCGTCGTATCAAAGAAGAAATCAATTTATCAAGTTAGCATAAATTTCCTTTTTCGCACGCTGCTCTGCAGGGAACGGAGTTTGTTACTGCACAGTTTACAGCTGACTGAGGATATTATTATTGTAGCTCTGCTGCTGCATATCTTCTGAAGTACTCTGTCAGGCTGTTGCAGAGTTTGTGAGCTCCTGTGTGTCCGGATCGTGCTTTCATCAGAAATAAAGAGCAGTTAAAGGGACACTCAGGTTAAATTAAATTTTCATGATTCAGATACAGCATGCAATTTTAAACAACTTTCCAATTTACTTCCATTAAAAAAAAGGTGCACAGTCTTTTATATTTACAATTTTTGAGACACCAGATCCTACTGAGCATGTGCAAGAATTCAGACTATACGTATATGCATTTTTGATTGGCTGATTGCTATCACATGGTACAAGGGGAGTGGAAATATATATAACTTTGAAATTTGTTATAAAAAAATCTACTACTCATTTGAAGTTCAGACTAAGTGCTATTGTATTGTCTTGTTATCTTGCATTTGTTGATTATGCAACTCTAATGTGTTGACTGGTCCTTTAAGAGTTCCGGTCAGAGAGCGAGTCTAGTGGCAGGTAGGCACCTCAGCAGAATTGCTGAGGTGTATATGTGTCTTTTGTTTTTAGTTTTTTTTATCTGTTGGGAACGTTTTTTTCTGCTTCACAGTAAAATAGTTGCGTTTTTAAAGTTTAAAGAGACAGTAACGTTTTCTCTTGACTTTTTTCTATCATCAAATGTTTTGTTAATTATTTGATTTATTTGGCCATATGTAATTTTTCTTCTTAAGAAGTCTATCGTTTTTTATTTTTCTTAAAGGGACAGTAACATTTAAAAAAAAAAAAAAGTCTTGTGTTTGAGTATGGACATAGAAGCAGTGCAAAATGTTTCTTCTTTCAAGATTATTTGCAAACCAGATTACATTGTGTAACAGACCTCTCCTCCCTGGGAGTTATTCTTCCCGTTCCTGTACATGAACACGGGCAGGGTTTTTAATCGAATCTGTTCAAGAGTCTGAACAAGTTTCTCAGAGTTCCATCTTTCAAGATGGAAACTATTCGTACCATTCTTCCATTGATCCAGGAGGGTCAATTTATGATGGATTTAAAGGATGCTTATCTTCATGTTCCTATCCACAGAGATTACGCAGATTTGTCTCCTCGAATAACTCTGGAACAGGAGACGAGGGACTCTTTCCATTGGATGTTGTCTCGGGAACATGCTTTCGCAGACCATCCTGGGTGATTGTGACAACAGATGCCAGCCTTCTAGGGTGGGGAGCTGTCTGGGGTTCCCTGAAGGCTCAGGGAGTGTGGACTCAGGCAGAGTCTGTTCTTCCTATAAACATCCTGGAACTGAGAGCGATCTTCAATGCTCTTCTGGTCTGGCCTCAGTTGGCTTCGGCCCAGTTCATCAGGTTCCAGACGGACAACATAACGACAGTGGCTTACATCAATCATCAGGGAGGAACAAGGAGTTTCTTAGCGATGACAGAGGTAGCCAAGATAATTTGTGGGCGGAGGCCCATTCTTGCCTTCTGTCAGCGATTCACATCCCAGGGGTGGACATCTGGGAGGCGGACTTTGAGTAGACAGACTTTTCATCCTGGAGAGTGGGAACTTCATCCGGAAGTATTCTCCAACCTGATTCTCAAATAGGGTCGGCTGGAATTGGATCTCATGGCATCTCGCCAGAATGCCAAGCTCACGAGATACGGATCGAGGTCCAGGGATCCCCAGGCAGAACTGATAGATGCTCTGGCGGTTCCTTGGTCTTTCAATCTTGCATACCTATTTCCTCCATTCGCGCTTCTTCCTAGAGTCATTGCTCGAATCAAACAGGAGAGGGCATAAGTGATCCTCATTGCGTCTGCATGGCCTCGCAGGATTTGGTATGCAGACCTGGTGGAAATGTCATCACTGCCACCTTGGAAACTTCCGTTGAGGAAAGACCTTCTCATTCAAGGGCCTTTCCTTCACCCAAATCTAGTTTCTCTGAAGCTGACTGCTTGGAGATTGAACACTTAATCCTATCCAAGCGGGGGTTTTCTGATTCGGTCATAGAGACCATGATCCACGCTCGTAAGCCTGTGACTAGAAAGATTTACCATAAGATATGGCGTAAATATCTTTTTTTGGTGTGAATCCAAGGGCTACTCATGGAGTAGAGTTAGGATTCCTAGAATTTTGTCTTTTCTCCAAGAAGGATTGGAGAAGGGTTTATCGGCATTTTAAAGGGTCAGATATCTGCCTTATCTATTTTGTTACACAAACGTCTGGCGGATGTTCCAGACGTTCAGTCCTTTTGTCAGGCTTTGGTTACAATCAGGCCTGTGTTTAAGAACTAAATTCAGACTCCATGGAGGAGCAATTGGTTTAAAGTTCTTCAAGGGGCTCCGTTTGAGCCTATGCATTCATTCGATATTAAGTTGTTATCTTGGAAAGTTTTATTTTTTTGCCATTTCTTCAGCTCGAAGCGTGTCTGAGCTTTCGGCATTGCAATACAATTCACCTTATCTTATTTTTCATTCGGATAAGGTAGTTTTACGTACTAAACTAGGTTTTCTTCCTAAGGTTGTTTCTGACAGAAACATTTATCAGGAGATTGTTGTTTCTTCCTTGTGTCCTAATCCTTCTCTAAAGGAACATCTCTTGCACAATTTGGACGTGGTCCGTGCTTTGAAATTTTATTTACAAGCGACTAAGGATTTTAGTCAGTCATCTTTGTCATTTTCTCTGGAAAACGTAAGGGTCAGAAAACTATGGCTACCTCTTTTTTTTTTGGCTGAATAGTATCATCCGTTTTGCATATGAGACTGCTGGACAGCGGCCTCCTGAAAGAATTACGGCTCATTCCACTAGGGCTGTTGCTTCCTCATGGGCATTCAAAAATGAAGCTTCTGTAGAACAGATTTGCAAGGCTGCAACTTGGTCCTCTCTTCATACTTTTTCTAAATTTTCTAAATTTGATACTTTTGCCTCGGCTGAGGCTGTTTTTGGGAGCGAGGTTCTTCAAGCAGTGGTGCCTTCCGTTTAGGTTTACTGCCTTGTCCCTCCCTTATCATCCGTGTACTCTAGCTTTGGTATTGTATCGCACAAGTAAGGATGAAATCAGTGGACTCATCGTGTCTTTAAAAAGAAAAGAAAATTTATGCTTACCTGATAAATTTGTTTCTTTTTAGACACGATGAGTCCACGGCCCGCCCTGTTCTCTGAGACAGGTTATTTTTGTAAACTTCAGACATCTCTTCACCTTGGCTTTTCCTTTCTCTTCCTAACTTCGGTCGAATGACTGGAGTCGGAGGGAAGGGAGGAGCTATATATAGCAGTTCTGCTGTGGTGCTCTTTGCCACCTCCTGCTGACCAGGAGGTGAAATCCCACAAGTAAGGATGAAATCCGTGGACTCATCGTGTCTAAAAAGAAACAAATTTATCAGGTAAGCATAAATTTTCTTTTTCCAACGAGCTGTTTCTGTTTGTGGGCCAACAATGGCCTTGTAACAGCTCTGAGTAATCGCCAGGTTTTTCTCGGCTGCAATTAGGTTCCTGGTTTGCAGGGGCGTCCCTCCTGGACACCTTTCTTCGACAAGATCTCATTGGATGTTTTGTGGTCTGTCTGTCTTTCCACAAATGGAAGTGGAGCCGGGAAAAAAAACACCTTGTCCCAGCTACATGGGTATTCTGCTTAGGAATTATTGTTGATCCTTTCAATGAAAGTTCTTCTGCCGGAGGTCAGTAAAGCCTTGCCTCCCTCTTTTGTCCACTGTTTGGCCTCAGTGACTTGGTGTCCTATTCCGTTTGAGAGCTCAGCATTTCTGCATGATAATTCAGTGGAATGGGGATTATTCAGATATCTGAGTATCTAGATCTGTCGACAATATTCTCTTTCCTGTGGTGTTTTAGCGGGATCTTTGGCCTCAGGACTCACGCTTTGGAGGCCTTCCTGGGCATTTTGACTGCAGACATGAGCTTGCTGGGTTGGGGAGGTACCAGGGACTTGTTAAGTCTCGCTGGGGTTTTAGCTCAAATGGTAGAGCGCTAGCTTATCAGGCAAGAGGTAGTGGGATCATTTCCCGCATTTTAACGCAGGGACTTTGGTCCTAGGAGAAGCCTGCTCACCCCTTTATCAGTTGGAGTAGATAGTGATTTACAATGGTCTGATGGTTTGACTTCAGTTTTCTTTTGCCATTTTAGCAGGTTCTAGTCAGACAACATAGTCTCTGTCTTACATCAACTTCCAGAAAGGAACTCTTGTTCCTTAGTCATGTAGGAGGCGTTTCATATTTTTTTTATGTGGGTGCTCACCGTTATTGTCCATTTGCCATCCACAGTTCTGGAATGGACAATTGGGAAAAGGATGTGTTTTCAAGGTTATCTACCAAATAGGGGTTCCCAGAATTGGTTTTGATTGGGTCTTGTCGGAACAATAAGTTTGCTTTGAGGTCAAAGAGATCCTCAAGATTTTCTAATAGGTGCTCTGTCAGTTCCTTGGAACTTCAGGTGACATATACTCCTCCTGTTTTGTTCTCCTTCCGCGACCTATTGTTCAGATCTTGTAGGAGAGAGCATTCGTTTTCTCCTAACTCCTGCGTGGCCTCGCAGGATCTGGTAGACACTTCTAGTAGAGATGTCATCCCTACCTCCCTGGAAGCTTCCGCTGTGGAAGGGTCTTCTGTTTCAGGGTTTTTTTCCTTCATCCAAGTATAGTTTCTTTGAAACTATCTCCTGGGAGATTGTACGTGGGGTTTTCGAAACGGTTATTGAGACCACAATTCAGACTCGTAAGCCTATCACTAGGAAGATTTACTATAGGATATGGCAGGTTCCCAAGTATCTTATCCTTTTCCAGGTGGGCTTTGAAAGGGTTATCTGTTAATACCCTTAAGGGTCAGGTTCGGCTCTTCCGTTCTGCTGCTCAAGCGTCTGGCGGATGTGCCGGATGTACAATCCTCTTATCAGGTCCTGGTACGAATCAGAACTGTATTTAAGTTAGTTGCTCCCGTGGAGCCTTATCCTTGTTCTTCTTTTTCTTTAGGCTCTGTTTGAGCCTATGCTTTCCATAGATATTAAGTTATTATCTTTGAGAGTTTTGTTCTTCTGCTCAGAGGGTTTCAGAACTCTCAGTTCACAGTGTGGTTTTCCTTGTCTCGTATTTCTGGCAGATAAGGCAGTTTCGTACCAAAGTTGGTTGTCTTCCTAAAGTGGTTTCGGGCTGGGATTTTGATCAGGAATTGTTGTTCCTTCTCTCTGTCCTAATCCTCCTTATAATGAACGTTTGTTGCACAACTTAGATGTTGTTCGGGCCCTTACATTTTTATCTACAGGCTACAAAGGACTTTAGTCAGTCTTCTGTATTATTGTTTTTTGTTTTTTTTCTGGTTAGCAAAGGCCAGTAAGTTTCCGCCACTTCGTTCTCTCTGGTTGAGAGGTGTTATTAGTAGGGTTTTTGACCCTGCTGGGCAGCTGTCTCCTGAGAGATATGGGCCTTCAAGAAAGAGGCCTCTGTAGAACAGATTTGTAGACGGCGACATGGCCTCTTTGTAATTTTTTTTTTTTTTTTTTTTTAAATATATAAATTGGATGCTTTTGCCTCGGGCGAGTTTCTTTTGAGAGAAAGGTTCTTCAAGTTATGGTGCCTTCTGTTTAGGTTACCTGTCTTGTCCCTCCTGTATCATCTTTGTCCTCTAGCTTGGGTATTGATTCCCAACAGTAATTTATGATAATCCTTGGACTCACTGTGTCATTCGAAAGAAAACAAATTTTATGCTTACCTGATTTATTTATTTCTTGACACGGTGAGTCCACGGCCCTTCCCTATATTTCAGACAGGTTTTTTGGTATAAATTGCAGGCACCTCTGTACTTTGTCTTTCCTTTCTCTCCTTTTCCTTTGGTTAAATGACTGGGGGTTGTGGGAAGGGAAGTGATACTTAACAGCTCTGCTGTGGTGCTCTTTGCCGCCTCCTGCTGGCCAAGAGTGATATTCCCAACAGTAATTGATGATGATCCGTGGACTCACCGCCTCAAGAAATAAATTCATCAGGTAAGCATAAATTTTGATTTTCCATCAAGATAAAGCTGTTTTGTGGACTTCGTTTAAAATTTTTGCCTAAAGTTGTGAATTCTAACAACATCAATAGGGAAATGTATTGTTCCTTCCTTGTGTCCTAATTCTAAGAATACTCTTGAAAGGTCTTTACATAAAATATTATTTTAAAGCTGCTAAAGATTTCAGAAAGACTTCTAGTCTATTTTATAGTTCCAGAAAAGGTCAGAAAGCCTCTGCCATTTCTTTGGCATTTTAGTTGAAACTTCTTATTCACAAAGCTTATTTAGAGACGGGGCAGTCTCCGCCTCAGAGAATTACAACTGATTCTACAAGATCAGTTGCCACATCTTGGGCTTTCAAGAATGAAGCTTCAGTTGATCAAATCTGAAAAGCAGCCACTTGGTCTTATTTGCATACATTTACTAAATTTTACAATTTTTTATGTTTTTGCTTCTTCGGAAGAAGCTTTTGGTAGAAAGGTTCTTCAGGCAGCTGTCTCGGTTTGATTCTAGTACCTATGATTTTAAGGGTTTTTATTTTATCCCTCCAGTATTATATCCCATACGTCACTAGCTCATGGACTCTTGCCACCTATATGAAAGAATCTAATTTATGTAAGAACTTACCTGATACATTAATTTCTTTCATGGTGACGAGTCCATGAGACCCACCCAATTTTTGGGGGTTATGATTTTTTTATATAAAGCACTTTATTTATCCTGTTCCTCCTTTTTATGCTTTTACACCTCACTAACTTGGCTATACGCTAAACTGAGGTATGAGGGAGGTGTATTTATAGGCATTTGAGGTTTGGGAAACTTTGCCCCCTTCTGGACTCTTGCCACCATGAAAAAAATTAATTTATCAGGTAAGTTCTTACATAAATTTTGTTTTTGCTTTTGTTTTCTTGGTGTTCTTAGTTGAAAGCTAAACCTAAGAGGTTCATATGATTATTTCTTAGACCTTGAAGTCCGCCTCTGCATTTGACAGTTTTTCACCACTAGAGGGCATTAGTTCACGTGTTTTATATAGATAACATTGAGCTCATGCAAGTGAGTTTACCAAGGAATGAGCACTGATTGGCTAAAATGCAAGTCTGTCAAATGAACTGAAATAAGGGGGCAGTCTGCAGAGGCTTAGGTACAGGTAATCAGAGGTAAAAAGTATATAAATATAACTGTGTTGGTTATGCAAAACTGGGGAATGGGTAATAAAGGGATTATCTTTTTAAACAATAATAATTCTGGTGTTGGCTGTTCCTTTAATGTTTCTCATAAATAACTATATTGTGTTTAGCACAAACTCCTTAACCAGATTCATTATTAATTGATCTGCACAAAACTTTATTCACTTTTTGTATGTTTTCCTGTTCTGTCCTGCAGGAGTTCACAACGTAACGGCTTTGGGAAATTTGATAACATGGCAGAAAGTAGATTATGACTTCAGTTACCATCGGATGGAATTTCCCTGCAATATTAATGTCCTTGTCACCTCTGAGGGACGATCACTTCTCCCTGTAAGTAAAGAGCTGTTTGTGAGTGGCCTTGATCTTTGTGTGCTGATGCACAGGGTCAGAAGAGTATTGAGTCCTGTAAATACAGGAGCAGGTCTCTGCAATGTTGTGTCGGCACAACAAGATCTCACTCTTATGTCGTCACAAAAGGATGGTTCCCCACTTATAATAAAGTAAATAAATAAAAATTCCTTAGAAAATACATTAGTTTTAAAATTTATTACCTGTTATTTATTTTGTGAGAAAAATAATTTTGTCGTCCCATTGGTTGATTATGTCCCCGATTACCAATCAACCAGTGAACAATTTGTCCGAAGGGATTAGCTGAACACGCACTTAGTTTCAATATTGAGATATATATATATATATATATATATATATCTTTTATTTTAAAATAATGAAAACTTCCTGCTATTTCATTAATACTTGATAACGCTTTACAATCTAGTAATACTGTTGTATACACATTACATATAACCATAATTCAATTAATTGCATTTGAAGTAGCACAGGGGATATAAACTGCAATGCCTTATAGTGTGTTTTCAGCGTATGTCAGTTAAGTGTACCTAGTCTGCCGTGATCGCAGATATGTCTACATGATCATATAGCTGCAGGATTTCTAATGACTGAGCTGTCACATTCACTTCTGTTTTGTACTAAGAGCCTGACTTCTAGACCTTTTTTTATATCCTATCTTCCTGCAGTCTGATTGCCAAGTGCACTTGAAACCAGAGATTACACCTCCTAACCCGGAGCAGTACATGAGCGCCCTTCTTACAGCATCCCTGCCATCCATGCTTAACAAGTTCCGTGTCTATCTGACCCTTCTGCGACAGCTAGATTACAGCATATCTGATGAGGTTACCAAGGTATTATCTGAGCTTGTTGTATTGATATCCGTATGTGCATGTTTCTTTCTTTGTTTCCAAACCTCTAGTTACTGTGTAGATTCTGACTATACTTATCAATTGAAGAAAGTGTAATTATATGGGCTGGACATTGTTGACTAGAACAGTAAGCATGACCATGTACAGATATTCAAACCGTATGATATGTAACATTTTAAATAGTGTATGTGCTTTCTAGTGTTGGATCTCTATATTCTCAGAGTAATGAAGGTTCTATTGAATGTTGTATTTAGTATCATTATGGTGACTCTCATTTGCTCTCTCTTTCAATCTCCATCATTCTGTTTCTCTAATGTATTCTCTTTTTCCCTCTCATTTAGCCTCATAATCTTGTATGTTCTCTTGTGCATTTGCTCTTTGTAGGCTGTTGAAGATGACTTTGTGGACATGCGAAAAAATGATCCCCAAAGCATCAGTGCTGATGATCTGCACAGGTTACTTGTCGTTGCCAGGTTTGTGATTGTTGTTTCCTGCTTGTATGATTTGTGATTTTCACCAGCTACGATACCAGCCAGAATTACATGCAAATAATAATCCTTTAGTCCACCAAGACTACTCATAAAACAGAAGTTAATTTTTTTGGTCCTAGTATTTATATAAGGGGGGATTATTTTTGCATCTAAAAGTGCATATCCTTAAAGGGATAGGAAAGTCAAAATTAAACTTGTCTGATTCATATAGAGCATGTCATTTTAAGACACTTTTTTTAAATTCACTTCTATTTTCAAATGTGCTTTGTTCTCTTAGCATCCCTTGTTGAAAAAACAAAATTTATGCTTACCTGATAAATTTCTTTCTTTCTTGATATGGTGAGTCCACGGATCATCATCAATTACTGTTGGGAATATCACTCCTGACCAGCAGGAGGAGGCAAAAAGCACCACAGCAGAGCTGTTAAAGGATTACTTTCTGTTATAATTTTTAAGCTAAACAACTAACATGAAGAACTTTAAGAACAAGGTTAAGACTCCAGGAAGGAGTAACAGGTTTAAACACAGGCCTGATTTTGACCAAGGCCTGACAAAAGGATTGCACGTCTGGCACATCCAGACAAGGTAGAAATCTGACCCTTTAGAGTGCTGAAAAACCCTTCTCCAAACCCTCCTGGAGAAAAAGACTAAATCCTAGGAATCCTGACTCCACTCCAAGAGAAGCCCTTGGATTCACACCAATAAAGATATTTTCGCCATATCTTATAGATAATCTTCCCTGTAACAGGCTAGCAAGCCTGAATCATGGTCTCAATGACCGACTCAGAAAGGCCACACTTAGACAGAACTAAGTGTTCAATTTCCAAGCAGTCAACTTCAGAGAAACTAAATTTGGATGACAGAAGGGACCCTGAAGAAGGTCCTTCCACAGAGGCAGTCTCCAATGTGAAGAGACATCTCCACTAGGTCTGCATACCAGATCCTGAGAGGCCACGTATGAACTATATAGAATTACCAACGCTCTCTCCTGGTAGAGCAATGACTCGTGGAAGGAGAGCAAACTGAGAAAAAACGGTATGCCAGCCTGAAATCCAAAGGAACCGCCAGAGCATCTATCAGAGCAGCCTGTGGATCTCTTAACTTCGATCTGTAGCTTGGCAATTTACCGAGCTGACAACAGATCCAACTCCACCCCCCACCCCCATTTGAGAGTCAAGGTGGAGAAACGCCTCCGGAAGGGGATCCCACTCCCCAGGATGAAAAATCTGTCTGCTCAGGAAATCGGCTTCCCAGTTGTCCACTCCTGGAATGTGGATGGCAGACAACAATTGTGAGCTTACGCCCACTCAACAATTCAAGTCACCTCCTACATGGCTAAGGAACTCAGTGCTTCCTTGGTGGTTGATGTAAACCATTGAGGTGATATTGTTCAACTGGAACCAAGCTAAGGACAACTGAGGCCAAGCTATCAGAGCATTGTAAATCGCTCTCAACTCCAAGATGTTAAAGAGCAGAGACTCCACAAGATCCAGACTGTTTCCCAGCCCTAGCTGGTTGATGACCGTGTTCACATCCCCTAGGAATGTCTCTAGAAGCACGCGCCCTGAGACAGAAACTCCTGAGAAACCACTACGGGAGAAAATCCCTTGTCGACTGATCTAGATCGATCCTCTGAGACCGAGCCGAATGTTCTCCCTTTTACAGAAAACAGCAAAGGGAATGAGTCCATGATAACTATCAGACCAATTCCCTCCATACTTTGAGTCACTGACAAGTGAAGGAAAATCAACTGCAGCTAGATTCAAATTCCCAGTGCAAGATGGATAAGCTATCTACCGAACCACTAGATCTTGCCGTTGGCCGGACAGAAGACTGCAGAAAGAGGAAAAGGAATACATCCTAGATTATCTGACCTCTGTTAGAAATCTCCTCTCAAAAATTCACCCTTGTAGATGGAACAAGGGAACTGTACTCCAGATTAATTTCCCATCCATGGAAAAAAAGGATTGGACAAGATCTCTTAAGAGAGGTTGCTCGAAGGAAGGATGACACCTCTGAACCATGTGACAACTCTCAGAAATCTGAGAAGATCCCAAATCAAGGGAACAACAAAACCTTTCTAGGATGAAGCACATCCTTAGGTCTATGTTTGTTATGAACAGGCCCTCTTGAACCATGGAAGGTCAGAACCTGAGAAAATTGAGGTAATACCTAAATCCAATTCCCAGACTGGGATTGGAACTAACACTTCCAGAGAGAAAGGTCTTGAACCCAGTTCAAGGAATGCCTCTCATCATACCTGGATTGCAGATTCTCTATAAGGAGAAATCTCCCTTGGGAGGAAATCCAGACCAAGACCAAACAAGGTCTTATCCTTGAAAGGAAAACCAAAGCGAGGATTTGGAGAAAACCCAAAATACTGAACCTACAAATGCAGAATTATAAAGCCTAGGCTGTACCACTAGGCCACAGTTAGGCTTCTCAGCTGATCAAGATTTCAACCACAATGCCTGGCGGGCTAGTACAGCAATTCCAATAAGACACGGCATTGTTCTAAATGAACAATCAAGCCTCCAGATTTTTCTCCATGTTTCCATAAAGGAGCAGCTACCCTCCATATGAATCGAAGATCTCTAAGCCATAGTAGAAATGTTCCCTTCTACTTAGACACCATGCATATTATTGGAGTCAGCGACAGGAAAATCGTTTAAGGACAGAAGACCGGAATAAAGACTTCTATTCCTGTGAAAATATTAAAAACACGACTAGAACACTTCCTCATAGGAGGAACATCATAGAAATGAGATATAAAAATTCCAAGGGTTGACGACAGGGTTATCGATGTCGTCCAAGTAGGGAAAACCTCCTATAACAGTACATGAGGTGTGCAAGCATACATCTGAAGTAGACCGCATCAGATGAAGGAATTATATACTGTCCGAATCTGAGATTTCAGCCTCAGAGGCTACCAGCGAATCCTCCTCAGCAGACTTTGGAGAAAGAGCAACCTGTGTAGCAGAGAATGGAGCAGAAACCTTACTATCTGAATCAATAAATGTGCTCTTGCATTTCCTCTGTAGAAAAGAAAAAATGATAAAGCTACAGATACCGTAGGGGATACCTAATCTGCACAATCGGCAAGCAAATGCAAACCTCCAGGAGAGTGAGAGGAACCGCATGGTACTGCATGTGACGCCATAAAGGCTTGGGACGAGTAAGGAGAAAGCTGTGGCATTGCCTGAACAGCATCATCCTGGGAGATAAGGAGATCAGAGGGCAACAACCTATACATTCAATAGTTAGTAGATTTTGACCCTACCAGAATAGGGATTCACAATCAACTTTCAGTTACTAAAACTGCTTACTTAGCTCCTCTGCTATGCAAGCAATTCTGAATTGCCAAGACAATTAATCCTGAGGGACATGAGTCATGAGGCTCCTATGAAAGAATTACTTTATTGTGAAACATTATAAACATGAGGGACAATACTATTAGGTCCTCAAGAGCCTAAGAACAGACCCCTGTCCCAAGAACAAATTTTCCAATTTGAGAATCTTAATAAAAACACGTACCTATTCTTATTGTGTACATAAAAAAATATTCTAACCAATCAGATTCAAGTTCAATCCGATTGGCTGATTGGTTCAGCCAATCGGATTGAACTTGAATCTGATTGGCTGATTCAGTCAGCCAATCAGATTTTTCTACCTTAATTCCGATTGGCTGATAGAATCCATCTTGGATGACGTCACTTAAAGGTACATATATTATAGTTGCGGCGGGGACCGGGAGCGGCGGTTTAGGGGTTAACATATTTATTATAGTGGCGGTGGGCTCCGGGAGCGGCGGTTTAGGGGGTAATACATTTATTTAGTTGCGGCGGTGTAGGGGGGGCAGATTAGGGGTGTTTAGACTCGGGGTACATGATAGGGTGTTAGGTGTAGACATTTCCCATAGGAATCAATGGGATGTCTGGCAGCAGCGAACCTGAACTTTCGCTATGGTCAGACTCCCATTGATTCCTATGGGATCCGCTGCCTCCAGGGCGGCGGATTGAAAATCAGGTACGCTGGGCCGGAAAAGTGCTGAGTGTACCTGCTAGTTTTCATTTTAAGTATAGTTTGCTCGTTTACTCTAGGGCGATTCTGGAAGCGATCGTAAGCTATGTATTTACGTGATGTGCGCAGCTCACTCGACTGCTGCTGATAGATTCTACTTGCCTTATTCTACTGCAGATGGTGACGTTTCCTGTGGCGCTGCGGTTACTCGCGCATGCGCATTAGTTCAGAAAAAACGCCATCTTACAACTGCAGTTGTCAGCACGGATTGGTAATCCGTAACGGCTGACATACAAGTAGGTTGGGAAACAATTAATATTTCAAAGTAAATTATTGGCCAAAGGGTACATATTTAATAAATAAAGTACATTAGAAAATAGGAGTTTTAAAACTATACTACGATTTTATTTGCATATCATTTCTGACTACAGTGTCCCTTTAAGGCTACTCCGCTGAGAAGGAATATGCATAATGAAAACACAGCTCCGTTCTCAATTGAAAACGAGGCGGAGTTGCAGGAAAAAGCGAGAGTCTAAAATGGTCCGCTTCTAAGAAGGAGGCGGAGCCATAAAAACTGTATGGGATGAAGCGCTTTATTCCGCCGAAACTAGGTATCTGTTCTTGAAACCAGAGCAAGGAAAAACCTGTATACTCTTAGATACTGAGGGGAGTAGAGAGGACAGAGTGCGGACAAACAGATTGTCACCCTGAAGGCAGCACTATCAGCGTATATGCACCACTTCCTACTAGTAAATATTCCGTTGCTGAACTTCAAACAGTAATGGAATATAAGGAATTAAGGAAGTTTACGAAATCGTATATAGAAATAAAGAACTCATTTTCACCACTCCGGTTTCAAAAGAAAATGGAGGAGATGACACTGCTTACTCTCCCAATATGAATGGCGCTGAAACAAAAAGAGCGTGTCTTTCTATAATCCTGCTGAGGACATGGTGGCTCAGAATATACCCGTAAAATAACACTGAGCCCGAAAAACCTTTCCTGAAGGAGTTAACCCCTTAGTCTCCCAACTCACATGCTAAAGTAGTACCTGCTTACTGCCAAAATATTCTTAACTAAGTCATTTGTGTCCAATATAACTGCAGTTACCAGAGTCCTTAACCCTTTCAGTGCCAGTCTCCTAGCCCCAGAAGACAAAAAGGCACTTACCTGCATTCCAGTTGCCCGGCAGGCAGACAACCTCAGTGTATGAGAGGATGCCACTCCTCACAGAGACCTGTGGAACAAGGAAAGACCGAGTAAACCTACTCAGCCTTTCTATACCAGGGCAGCAACATGTTAGGAACTTGTAAAGTGTGCTTTGCTGCGTTTTCCTAACTGCTTAAAGGGACACTAAACCTTGCAATAAACTTGATCTCAAATGAACAAAACATATGTATTAATCATATTGACAATATGCTTCAATTATAAAATATTTATTGTTTTCTGTATATTCATATAAAAAAATTAATAGTTTTCCAAACCCACACTTACTAGTTTAGATGTCCGTAAACCAATAGTCCCTGATAACCTGCGTTATCAATATGGCCGTAATCCGCCTTACTGCGCATGCGCTTTATTCTTCCGCGTCATCAAAAACATCACAATCCTTTTGAGCTGCAGACCGCCGAGTTATGCCAGTAGATACCATGTAATGGCATTTGTAATCAAATAGGCAATATGCGCATGCGATAAAACGGTGGAATGATTTGCGCATGCGCCCGATGACGAATCCTTGGGATAATTATATGCACGCTAGAGCATAGCGATTGGACTAACTGTATTCTAATTTCTACACTGAGAAAGGGGGTTTGGCTTGGGTGACGAAATTTCAAGGATTTTGTATCTCCTTTTCTAAGTCAAGAAATACTCGTTTAATATTCAAATCAGGTAAGTTTTAATCCCTAAGTTATTTGTAATCGATTTTAGGTTGTTCAGTGTAGTAAAAAAAAGTATTGGAATCCTTTAAATGCCACCACTGCCCTACTGAAGAGACTGACATGGAGTATAGCTAGACCCAATCTTGACTGGAAAGATCAGAGTAAACCTACTCTGACTTTCAAACTAATAAAATCTTGATTGAAGAAAAATAATCAGACACCAAAAACTTCACCTCTTCCTTGTAGCACAGGCAAAGAGAATGACTGGGGTTTGTGGGATGGGAAGTGATACTCAACAGCTCTGCTGTGGTGCTCTTTGCCTCCTCCTGCTGACCAGGAGTGATATTCCCAATAGTAATTGATGATGATCCATGGACTCACCATGTCATTAGAAAGAAAGAATACACACATATCATGCAGTAGTGGGAGCTGCTGCTAATTGGTGCCTGCTCACATTTGTCTCTTGTGATTAGCTAATAGCTTCCAGTAGTGCAATGCTGTTCCTTGAGCAATGGATAAAAAGAAAAGGAAGCAAATTTGATAATAGATGTAAATTAAAAGTTGTTTAAAATTGTATGTTCTATCTGAATGATAAAATAATTTTGGGGTTTACTATCCCTTTAAGGGGCATATAAAATGTATGCACCATATGATTAATCAATTTAACCAACGTGGTGTTAGAGGTCAACATAATTATATTTAATGTGCGTTCACAAAATGTGTAGTGTTTTGCTGTCTTAGAGGACTCTAGGGATGCTTCACTTGAAAAGACTCAAGTAGTGTACTATAACATTGGATACCCCTTAATGTATTTCCAATGACTTGTGGTTCCAGCTGAAGAGTATAAAATATATGGGAAATTGTTGCTTTTTGTTTTTGTTAATATGAACTATCTAGTTTTGTTCTTTGAAACCAAAACCCATTAAAATGGGTTGAGCTTGCAGGGAGATACATTCTATTACATTATTCTCTCTCACACACACACACATACACACACACAGCCACCTTATCTTATCTCAGTTTGTATATTTTAGAGAGAGAACTATTTAAAATTAACGTTTTAGTACTTATCTCTACTACCCTCCACTGGATGTGTAATTTACTCCTGGTTATATCTCCATATTTTTTTTTTTTATTGTAAATACTTAGGTATTGAAATATCAAGTATATCTGGGGATACAGCAAGCAAAAGCAGCTATTTCAAATGTCAAAATAAAGCAAAACAAGCTATTTGTAATCAATTTAATACACTGCAGCAGGTATAACAGATCATTGGGAACACATTAAAGGAGATTAATTTTTACAGTACACTGTCCCTTTAATACATTGATGTATACAAGACATTCTGGCTTCTTAAATGATTAGAAATGGGTTTTCAGAGCCTAATTACAGCACAAATGGGTGAGAATTGTACTTTAATTTTGTTGCCAAACATTTTATGGGAAGTTCAATTTGAGTTTGAAGTGAATTAAATGCCTTTCAAGTTCCAAATACTTTTACCATTCAAATATGTGGCAGGGTTAGGCTTTTGAAGTCTGCAGTGTACACTTTTTAGGATTGTAAAAAAAAGTTTTCTATTAAATTGTAGGAAAGGGGGCAGATTAAATGAGTTATATGAGAAGAATACAATATACAAAATGTTTTATTTTATAATCACCTCTTCATGTCGCTTTTTAAAATCTACAACAAAAAATGTTAGTTCTAAATTTAAAAAAAACAATTATGCTTATGGGGTTGTATCCCTGTCCACCATCAGAACTGTGAGTGTCGACCTTATTAGCCAGTGAGAAGCAGATACTTAAGTATTATTTGCACATAAAACATGCACTTTCTACTTGTTTTAATATCGGTGTGCACAGAATGCCTAACCCCATTGCTGCTGCTCTTGTATGTAAAGTATACTATCCCTTTAAAGGGACCAAAAGCTCCCCCCATTTCCCCTATCAGACTTGTATCATAAAACATTACCAATCTTAATGTCTCTGTGTGGGAATATATTGGGCACTTGCTTTTGTCCCTTTTAATGTGCATACTTGTGTGAATTAGGTCTATCTGCTCTGTCTTTCTTGTGAGCTACCTTATTAAAAATTCACTGCAGTAGTATTTATACCTCCACTATTTAACTATAATCCTGCTTTAGAGAGAGTGAATTTAACAAAGCCTCCGGTCTTTTTTTCCAGATTACTGTCCTTAAGCGCTGGCCAGACCACACTGTCCCGAGAGAGGTGGCTGCGTGCGAAACAGCTCGAGATGCAAAGGAAAAACAGATTGCTAGAGCATAAATTTGTGAACGGAAATGAACTTTAATGACAAAAGTTTTCTATTGAATTAATGCGCACTTACATCTTGCCCGCTCTAAGGGGCTTTTTTTTTGGACAGCAGTTTTACGGATGTTTTCTTTGTAGAGGAAGTTTAAGTAATGTTTTAACTACTTTGCTACCAGTAAATACGGAGAATCCACATCTACATCATCGTTCTCCAAGAAAGCCTTGTTCTCATTTTTGTTTTTTTTGCTGCAGTACAATTTTTATTATTGCCCGCCCCCCACCCACTTTGTAACCCATGAAAAATAATGGTGATTGATATGTTTTGATATTAAAGATTTACTACTGACTATAGTAAAGGTTGGTGTTCCCACTTGCACTTTCGCCAGTCCTGTTCATCGGGCTTCAGTGCACACATGGGTTTATACAGACTAACACTTAAAGGGACATTAAACACTGAGCATTTCAGTTCCTGTTTGAAATGGAAGTGCAGAACACTTATACTCCACACAGCCATTTGGCTTCTCACTCTAGTGACCTATTTATAACTGTCCCTAATTGGCTACAGCAGAGAATGTAACCTAAGTTATAACATGGCAGCTCCTATTGTTTTATAGACACTAAAACTTAACACTTATTGTGTCAATATTTAAACAACTAGTGAAACATTAAAAATACATCTACATGTTATGCTCAGACTAATCTTTTCTATTAATCCATCATTCTATTTATTGTTCAATTTTACCTTTAACCCCTTAAGGTACGTCACTTGGTCTTTTAATGGGGATTGCATTTCTAATATCACTATTTCTGGTTACCTGAAGTGTGGAGGGAGGGTACAATAGTGCTATTGTTAGCGAGGAATAGGTTGCATAGGATAAGTCTAGTCAAAATTAAACTTTCATGATTCAGATAGAGAATGCAATTTTAAGCAACTTTTTAATTTACCCCCATCAATTTTCTTTGTGGTTACATTTAAACACCGTCAGCAAGCACCACCCAGGTGCTGAACCAAAAATGTGCCCGCTCCTAAACCTACATTTCTCCAACATAGGTGTGTCCGGTCCACGGCGTCATCCTTACTTGTGGGATATTCCCTTCCCCAACAGGAAATGGCAAAGAGCCCAGCAAAGCTGGTCACATGATCCCTCCTAGGCTCCGCCTACCCCAGTCATTCTCTTTGCCGTTGTACAGGCAACATCTCCACGGAGATGGCTTAGAGTTTTTTAGTGTTTAACTGTAGTTTTTCATTATTCAATCAAGAGTTTGTTATTTTCAAATAGTGCTGGTATGTACTATTTACTCAGAAACAGAAAAGAGATGAAGAGTTCTGTTTGTATGAGGAAAATGATTTTAGCAACCGTAACTAAAATCCATGGCTGTTCCACACAGGACTGTTGAGAGCAATTAACTTCAGTTGGGGGAACAGTGTGCAGTCTCTTGCTGCTTGAGGTATGACACATTCTAACAAGACGATGTAATGCTGGAAGCTGTCATTTTCCCTATGGGATCCGGTAAGCCATGTTTATTACGATCGTAAATAAGGGCTTCACAAGGGCTTATTTAGACTGTAGACTTTTTTGGGCTAAATCGATTCATTATTAACACATATTTAGCCTTGAGGAATCATTTTATTTGGGTATTTTGATATAATGATATCGGCAGGCACTGTATTAGACACCTTATTTCTTAGGGGCTTTCCCAAAGCATAAGCAGAGTCTCATTTTCGCGCCGGTGTGGCGCACTTGTTTTTGAGAGGCATGGCATGCAGTCGCATGTGAGAGGAGCTCTGATACTTAGAAAAGACTTCTGAAGGCGTCATTTGGTATCTTATTCCCCTTTGGGTTTGGTTGGGTCTCAGCAAAGCAGATACCAGGGACTGTAAAGGGGTTAAAGCTTAAAACGGCTCCGGTTCCGTTATTTTAAGAGTTAAAGCTTCCAAATTTGGTGTGCAATATTTTTAAGGCTTTATGACACTGTGGTGAAAATTTGGTGAATTTTGAACAATTCCTTCATGTTTTTTCGCAATTGCAGTAATAAAGTGTGTTCAGTTTAAAATTTAAAGTGACAGTAACGGTTTTATTTTAAAACGTTTTTTGTACTTTCTTATCAAGTTTATGCCTGTTTAACATGTCTGAACTACCAGATAGACTGTGTTCTGAATGTGGGGAAGCCAGAATTCCTATTCATTTAAATAAATGTGATTTATGTGATAATGACAATGATGCCCAAGATGATTCCTCAAGTGAGGGGAGTAAGCATGGTACTGCATCATTCCCTCCTTCGTCTACACGAGTCTTGCCCACTCAGGAGGCCCCTAGTACATCTAGCGCGCCAATACTCCTTACTATGCAACAATTAACGGCTGTAATGGATAATTCTGTCAAAAACATTTTAGCCAAAATGAACCCTTGTCAGCGTAAGCGTGGCTGCTCTGTTTTAGTTACTGAAGAGCATGACGACGCTGATATTAATATCTCTGAAGGGCCCCTAACCCAATCTGAGGGAGCCAGGGAGGTTTTGTCTGAGGGAGAAATTACTGATTTAGGGAACATTTCTCAGCAGGCTGAATCTGATGTGATTACATGTAAATTTAAGTTGGAACATCTCCGCATTTTGCTTAAGGAGGTATTATCCACTCTGGATGATTGTGAAAATTTGGTCATCCCAGAGAAACTATGTAAAATGGACAAGTTCCTAGAGGTGCCGGGGCTCCCAGAAGCTTTTCCTATACCCAAGCGGGTGGCGGACATTGTTAATAAAGAATGGGAAAGGCCCGGTATTCCTTTCGTCCCTCCCCCCATATTTAAAAAATTGTTTCCTATGGTCGACCCCAGAAAGGACTTATGGCAGTCAGTCCCCAAGGTCGAGGGAGCGGTTTCTACTTTAAACAAACGCACCACTATACCCATAGAGGATAGTTGTGCTTTCAAAGATCCTATGGATAAAAAATTAGAAGGTTTGCTCAAAAAGATGTTTGTTCAGCAGGGTTACCTTCTACAACCCATTTCATGCATTGTCCCTGTCACTACAGCTGCATATTTCTGGTTTGATGAACTGATAAAGGTGCTCGATAGTGATTCTCCTCCTTATGAGGAGATTATGGACAGAATCAATGCTCTCAAATTGGCTAATGCTTTCACTCTAGACGCCACTTTGCAATTGGCTAGGTTAGCGGCTAAGAATTCTGGGTTTGCTATTGTGGCGCGCAGAGCGCTTTGGTTGAAATCTTGGTCGGCTGATGCGTCTTCCAAGAACAAGCTACTAAACATTCCTTTCAAGGGGAAAACGCTGTTTGGTCCCGACTTGAAAGAGATTATCTCTGATATCACTGGGGGTAAGGGCCACGCCCTTCCTCAGGATCGGCCTTTCAAGGCAAAAAATAGACCTAATTTTCGTCCCTTTCGTAAAA
The DNA here is from genome assembly GCF_027579735.1 of Bombina bombina. NCBI lineage: Eukaryota > Metazoa > Chordata > Amphibia > Anura > Bombinatoridae > Bombina > Bombina bombina. The sequence goes on from NC_069507.1 coordinate 221,341,755, forward strand.
ACGGACCAGCCCAAAGTGCTACGTCCTCTAAGCAAGAGGGTAATACTTCTCAGGCCAAGCCAGCTTGGAGACCAATGCAAGGCTGGAACAAGGGAAAGCAGGCCAAGAAACCTGCCACTGCTACCAAGACAGCATGAAATATTGGCCCCCGATCCGGGACCGGATCTGGTGGGGGGCAGACTCTCTCTCTTCGCTCAGGCTTGGGCAAGAGATGTTCTGGATCCTTGGGCGCTAGAAATAGTCTCCCAGGGTTATCTTCTGGAATTCAAGGGACTTCCCCCAAGGGGGAGGTTCCACAGGTCTCAGTTGTCTTCAGACCACATAAAAAGACAGGCGTTCTTACATTGTGTAGAAGACCTGTTAAAAATGGGAGTGATTCATCCTGTTCCATTAAGAGAACAAGGGATGGGGTTCTACTCCAATCTGTTCATAGTTCCCAAAAAAGAGGGAACGTTCAGACCAATCTTAGATCTCAAGATCTTAAACAAATTTCTCAAGGTCCCATCGTTCAAGATGGAAACCATTCGAACTATCCTTCCTTCCATTCAGGAAGGTCAATTCATGACCACGGTGGATTTAAAGGATGCGTATCTACATATTCCTATCCACAAGGAACATCATCGGTTCCTAAGGTTTGCATTCCTGGACAAACATTACCAGTTTGTGGCGCTTCCTTTCGGATTAGCCACTGCTCCAAGGATTTTCACAAAGGTACTAGGGTCCCTTCTAGCGGTGCTAAGACCAAGGGGCATTGCAGTAGTACCCTACCTGGACGACATTCTGATTCAAGCGTCGTCCCTTCCTCGAGCAAAGGCTCACACGGACATCGTCCTGGCCTTTCTCAGATCTCACGGCTGGAAAGTGAACGTGGAAAAGAGTTCTCTATCCCCGTCAACAAGGGTTCCCTTCTTGGGAACAATTATAGACTCCTCAGAAATGAGGATTTTTCTAACAGAGGCCAGAAAAACAAAACTTCTGGACTCTTGTCGGATACTTCATTCCGTTCCTCTTCCTTCCGTAGCTCAGTGCATGGAAGTGATCGGGTTGATGGTAGCGGCAATGGACATAGTTCCTTTTGCGCGCATTCATCTAAGACCATTACAACTGTGCATGCTCAGTCAGTGGAATGGGGACTATACAGACTTGTCTCCAAAGATACAAGTAAATCAGAGGACCAGAGACTCACTCCGTTGGTGGCTGTCCCTGGACAACCTGTCACAAGGGATGACATTCCGCAGACCAGAGTGGGTCATTGTCACGACCGACGCCAGTCTGATGGGCTGGGGCGCGGTCTGGGGATCCCTGAAAGCTCAGGGTCTTTGGTCTCGGGAAGAATCTCTTCTACCAATAAATATTCTGGAACTGAGAGCGATATTCAATGCTCTCAAGGCTTGGCCTCAGCTAGCGAGGACCAAGTTCATACGGTTTCAATCAGACAACATGACGACTGTTGCGTACATCAACCATCAGGGGGGAACAAGGAGTTCCCTAGCGATGGAAGAAGTGACCAAGATTATTCTATGGGCGGAGTCTCACTCCTGCCACCTGTCTGCTATCCACATCCCGGGAGTGGAAAATTGGGAAGCGGATTTTCTGAGTCGTCAGACATTGCATCCGGGGGAGTGGGAACTCCATCCGGAAATCTTTGCCCAAGTCACTCAACTGTGGGGCATTCCAGACATGGATCTAATGGCCTCTCGTCAGAACTTCAAAGTTCCCTGTTACGGGTCCAGATCCAGGGATCCCAAGGCGGCTCTAGTGGATGCACTAGTAGCACCTTGGACCTTCAAACTAGCTTATGTGTTCCCGCCGTTTCCTCTCATCCCCAGGCTGGTAGCCAGGATCAATCAGGAGAGGGCGTCGGTGATATTGATAGCTCCTGCGTGGCCACGCAGGACTTGGTATGCAGATCTGGTGAATATGTCATCGGCTCCACCTTGGAAGCTACCTTTGAGACGAGACCTTCTTGTTCAGGGTCCGTTCGAACATCCGAATCTGGTTTCACTCCAGCTGACTGCCTGGAGATTGAACGCTTGATTTTATCGAAGCGAGGTTTCTCAGATTCTGTTATCGATACTCTTGTTCAGGCCAGAAAGCCTGTAACTAGAAAGATTTACCACAAAATTTGGAAAAAATATATCTGTTGGTGTGAATCTAAAGGATTCCCTTGGGACAAGGTTAAGATTCCTAGGATTCTATCCTTCCTTCAAGAAGGATTGGAAAAAGGATTATCGGCAAGTTCCCTGAAGGGACAGATTTCTGCCTTGTCGGTGTTACTTCACAAAAAGCTGGCAGCTGTGCCAGATGTTCAAGCCTTTGTTCAGGCTCTGGTTAGAATTAAGCCTGTTTACAAACCCTTGACTCCTCCTTGGAGTCTCAATTTAGTTCTTTCAGTTCTTCAGGGGGTTCCGTTTGAACCCTTACATTCCGTTGATATTAAGTTATTATCTTGGAAAGTTTTGTTTTTAGTTGCAATTTCTTCTGCTAGAAGAGTTTCAGAATTATCTGCTCTGCAGTGTTCCCCTCCTTATCTGGTGTTCCATGCAGATAAGGTGGTTTTACGTACTAAACCTGGTTTTCTTCCAAAAGTTGTTTCTAACAAAAACATTAACCAGGAGATTATCGTACCTTCTCTGTGTCCGAAACCAGTTTCAAAGAAGGAACGTTTGTTGCACAATTTGGATGTTGTTCGCGCTCTAAAATTCTATTTAGATGCTACGAAGGATTTTAGACAAACATCTTCCTTGTTTGTTGTTTACTCAGGTAAAAGGAGAGGTCAAAAAGCTACTTCTACCTCTCTCTCTTTTTGGATTAAAAGCATCATCAGATTGGCTTACGAGACTGCCGGACGGCAGCCTCCCGAAAGAATCACAGCTCATTCCACTAGGGCTGTGGCTTCCACATGGGCCTTCAAGAACGAGGCTTCTGTTGATCAGATATGTAGGGCAGCGACTTGGTCTTCACTGCACACTTTTACCAAATTTTACAAGTTTGATACTTTTGCTTCTTCTGAGGCTATTTTTGGGAGAAAGGTTTTGCAAGCCGTGGTGCCTTCCATTTAGGTGACCTGATTTGCTCCCTCCCTTCATCCGTGTCCTAAAGCTTTGGTATTGGTTCCCACAAGTAAGGATGACGCCGTGGACCGGACACACCTATGTTGGAGAAAACAGAATTTATGTTTACCTGATAAATTTCTTTCTCCAACGGTGTGTCCGGTCCACGGCCCGCCCTGGTTTTTTTTTTTAATCAGGTCTGATAATTTATTTTCTTTAACTACAGTCACCACGGTACCATATGGTTTCTCCTATGCAAATATTCCTCCTTAACGTCGGTCGAATGACTGGGGTAGGCGGAGCCTAGGAGGGATCATGTGACCAGCTTTGCTGGGCTCTTTGCCATTTCCTGTTGGGGAAGGGAATATCCCACAAGTAAGGATGACGCCGTGGACCGGACACACCGTTGGAGAAAGAAATTTATCAGGTAAACATAAATTCTGTTTCTTTTCAAATAAAGATACCAAGAGAACGAAGAAAATTTGACAATAGGAGTAAATTAGAAAGTTGCTAAAATTGCATGCTCTATCTGAATCATGAAAGTTTAATTTCTTTCCTATGGCATGGAGAGTCGACTAATTCATTCCAATTACTAGTGGTATAATTAACTCCTGGCCAGCAGGAGGCAGCAAAGAGCACCCCAGCAGAGCTGTTAAGTGTCACTTCCCTTATCCATAATCCCCAGTCATTCTTTGCCTCTATCACCGGAAGGATGTGCAAAGTAGGTGTCTGAAGATTTGTAATCCTTGAATGCATACTTTTCCCTGCAAACAAGGATTAAGACTATACTGTGTCCATGTAAATCTCTTTAGTAAGTGTAATGGTGACCTTTAGCAATTAGAAGACGGCAAAGTGGTCTTTGCTTCATTTCTAACATTATTGCTACCCCTATTATAGAAAGCCAGGGTTGGTTACTCTCTTTTCTAGCGGTCCTTGGCAGAAGTGGAGAAATCTGTCGCACTTTAGAAACCATTCCCTGCCTGACAGCAGGATCCACAGGTAAGTGCTTTCCCTTCTAGGTTAGAAGGTACCAGCACTCTACGGGATAATCTTTGTTGATTTTTGTTCTTGGAATCTTTTTATTAAGAGAGATGGATTTATCAAAGATATTATTGGGGCACTGCATACTATTAAGAAGGTGTTGTTATGAGGCTGATTGAAATTGAGAGAGAATTTTTCAATTTAATATTTTAAGGGCTTTGAGAGATCTTAACCTTTATTGGGGCATATAAACATTAATATGGAAAGGGATAGTTCATTTTCGGGTGTATAACAAGTTTGCAGTGGCGCGTGTGGAGGTTTTCAGCTCCTGATAGGAATTCTATAAATACGGTCCTGTATTTGTTTTCTCTGCTAGTGGGATAGATCGACTGATTTAGGGAGTGGTAAGCCCTCAGCAGAGCTGAGGAATTACGGTGCTGGCTTTTTGAGTTTTTATTGCCTATTTAAATAAAAATTCATTTTGTGCACAATATTTAAATCTTTAATTTATTTTGATATTTTCTTGTGGGATCCAAGTTACTTTTAGTTATGGACATTAATGAAGAAAATGGGTCTCTTGAAAAAATGTTTCTTTCCTATGACATGGAGAGTCCACAACGTCATTCCAATTAATGGGATATTCAACTTCTGGCCAGCAGGAGGAGGCAAAGAGCACCCTAGCAAAGCTGTTAAGTGTAACTTCCCTTACCCATAATCCCCAGTCATTCTCTTTGCCTTTGTCAATGGAGGATATACGAAGTTGGTGTCTAAAGATATTTGATCCTTTAATGGGTAGTTTTCCCTGCAAGCAAGACTTGGGACTATGCTGTGTCCATGTCAATCTCTTTAGTAAGAGTAATGGTGGCTATTAGCGGTTAGAAAGCGACAAGGTTGTCTTTGCTTTATTTCTAACATTATTGCTACCCCTTTGATAGAAAGACAGGGTTGGTGACTCTGCTCTTTCTTTGTCTACAGGTCCCTGTTGGCGGTCAAGTGAGGCTATCAGACCTGCATCTGCTGTGACTGCTCCGCTGCAGAAATTCCTTGGAGGGTCCTTTCTTATATATTTTCTGGAAAGAAAATGGATCAGGGACCTAGTGGGACCTGTGACCTCCTAAATGGGGGTTGTATAGTGAGTTTTCGGATAGAATGCAGCTGAGCAGTTCTGCCAGGGTCAGGGTTTTTGCCGCCCCGTTACTGGGCTGTTTTCTTTCCTAAGATATGGTGAGCCCACTGCATCATCAATTATGGGAATATCACTCCTGGCCAGCAGGAGGAACCAAAGAGCACCACAGCAAAGCTGTTAAATGTCACTTCCCTTACTCATAACCCCGTCATTCTCTTTGCCTTCGGTGCAAGGAGGAGGTGAAGTTTTGGTGTCTGAAGAAGATTGGATTTATTTCACTTCAATCAAGATTTTATTTTTTTTGAAAGCCGGAGTAGGTTTGCTCTAATCTTGGGTCTAGCCGTACTCAACTTTAGTCTCTTAAGTAGGGCAGTGGTGACTTTAAAGCAGTTAGGAACTTGTGAAGTGGGCTTCACTGTGTTTTCCTAACATGTTGCTCCCCTAGTATAGAAAGTCAGAGTAGGCTTACTCTGTTCTTTCTTTTTGCTACAGGTCTCTGTGAGGAGTGGCATCCTCTCATACCGGGTAGGCTGTCCTCCTGCTTGACAGCTTGATTACAGGCAAGAGCCTTTTTGTCTTCCAGGAGGAATTTTGGTTCAGTTTTATTGTGTGCACTGATCAGACTTTTTTACTTGCTGTGGGCTGTTATAGCTTTTAATTTCATACGCAGCTTCTCCTGGACTAGGGTTTAATGTTACACTTTAATGTTGGCATTCTACCACGCAAGTAGTTTGGACTCTGAAGCATTAGGGGGCTTGCATATAATTGCCCCTATAGCATGTTTTATGTCCGCCATTAGTGTTTGCACCATTCGGTCATGATACTCCGGTAGTACTGTGTGAGGAACCTAATCCGCCATTATAGAATCCTGGTGGGGAAAATTTAACTTGCAATGCGCGCTTGGAATTTACACTGCGCTGTTCTTGTTGGCAGTCACGTGGCCCACCTTTCGTTTTCTAACTAAGCAGAGTAGCGTTCTCCCGCCGACATCTTTTCTCCATCTAAAATCATCACTCTAGGCTGCTTGCTAGTGAGATGATAGTGGCTAGTTAGAGCAGCGCAACAATATTGTTAATATTGGCTATCTGTAGAGCGTGAGAGCAGCCCGTAGCCTTGGAGATAAATAACTTTCTTATCCAGAACAGACAGACAAGGATATACAGACATATTACAATGGTATAAGTGTTAATGTTGTGTATATACAGCTATATTTTGTACAGCAGATCTAGTTTTAACGCAGTAATAACTTGATGTTTTCAACTCTAGTTAAAGTGAAGGTAAACTTACCTTCTGTTCAATCGAGTATTAGATTTTTTGGCCCCAATCAATAGGAGTTTATTTCATAATTTTTTCCCAGACTTACTGTAAACCAAGATATCGCCGCTTTACAAATTCGACTGGACAGATTTTCAATTGGTGAAAATAAAAACGTCATCGAGAATTAAAAAAAAGGGTTGAAATTATAAAGTGCCGATAACTATTTATAAAGGCAATAACTTTTCTTAACATAAAATTTAAAGAATTTGATGAATTAAACTCCTATTGATTGTGGCCAAAAAACATAAACTCTGAACAGAATCAGTCCATCTCTATGGATGAATGTTTATTATACTAAGAGGCCAAGATTGTTCTTCCTATGCAATTTTGTTCCTTTTGTTTAGCTAAAACATTAAAATTTAATGATAAATTACTCCCTTCTGAGCCAACTGTCTCTCAGGATAATGCTGTGCGTGACATGCCTCAGCTTTCTCCTCAAACGTCCCAAGCCTTAGTTTCTCATACTGTGTCCTCTCAACCGCCTGGGGGTGTTTATTTACCTGGGGATTTTGCCGCTCAGATTTCTTCTGCAGTAACAGCGGCTTTGTCAGCTTTCCCTTCCTTGGGTAAGCGTAAGAGAAAATCTAGACATCTGCCTCATAGACTTCTGACTCTAGGACTGCATTAGCCAATCTTTCTCAGATGTCTGATGAGGAGCATACTTCAGTAGCTTCTGAGGGGGAAATCTCAGATTGACACTTTAGCAGAAAAATCTTCAGAAACTGAAGAGGTTAATTTTAGATTCAAGCTGGAACACCGGTTATTATTGAAGGATGTTTTAGCTACCGGTTATTATTGAAGGATGTTTTAGCTACTTTAGACTATGAACCTTCTAAATTGGATACAGTTCATAATTCTCCATCTTCTGAGGATGTTTTTCCTGTCCCAAGGAAGATGTCTGAAATTATTGCTCAGGAATGGAAAAAGCTTGGGGTTCTTTTTTCCCCTTCCCCTGTTTTTAAGAAGATGTTTCCTGTTGATGACTCTATTTGTGACTCATGGCACATTGTTCCTAAAGTAGGAGCTATTTCTACTCTTGTTAAGAGAACTACCATTCCTATAGAGAATAGTTGCTCTTTTAAGGACCCAATAGACAAGAAGCTAGAGACTTAAAAAAGATGTATATCCATCAAGGGTTACAGTGGCAACCAGCAGCGAGTATTGCTACGGTTGCAGGAGCTGCATCTTATTGGTGTGATGCATTGTCTGATCTTATTACAGAAGAGAGAGTAGAGGAGATCAAGGATATGATCAAAGCTCTCAAATTGGCCAATACTTTTATCTGTAAAGCCAATATGCAGATAATTTGTCTGGGAGCTAAGATGTCTAGCTTCATGGTATTAGCTTGCAGGGCTCTGTAGTTAAAATCTTGGTCGGCCGATGTCTCTTCTAAGGCCAAGCTTTTGGCTTTACTTTACAAGGGAAAGACTTTGGACTTGGTCTGGCAGAGATCATTTCAGATATTACAGGTAGAAAGGGATCTTTCCTACCTCAGGACAAAAATAGACCTAGGGGTCGTCAGACTTCTAATTTTCGTTCCTTTCTTAACTTTAAGGGACAAAAGTCCTCCTCTTCAAAACCAGATTCAACCCAGATTGTGGAAATGCAACCAGGGAAAACCAAACAAGAAGCCTACTGCTGACTCTAAATCCGCATGTAGGTTCCGCCCCCGGTTCCAGTATGGATCAGGTGGGGGGTAGGCTTTCTCTTTTTCGTCAAGCCTGGATATGCGATCCCCCAGACCCTTGAGCGGTGGACATAGTATCACAGGGTTACAGAATCAGATTCAAGTCTTGCCCTCCCAGGGGCAGATTTCTCCTGTCAAGACTTTCCTCAAACCAAATAAAGGAAGCCTTCTTAAACTGTGTAAAAGACCTATTCTCTCTGATAGTTATTCTTCCTGTCCCTCTAGTAGAGCAGGGTCTAGGATTCTACTCAAATCTATTTGTGGTTCCCAAAAAGGAGGGAACTTTTTATCCTATTCTAGACCTTAAGTGTCTGAACAAATTCCTAAGGGTTCCGTCCTTCAAGATGGAAACTATTTGTTATATTCTTCCTTTGGTACAGGAAGGTCAGTTTGACGACCATAGACCTGAAGGACACATACCTTCACGTTCCCATTCACAGGGAACACAATCGGTATCTGAGGTTTGCCTTTCTGGACAAGCACTTCCAATTTGCTATGGCCACGGCTCCCAGAATGTTCACAAAGGTTCTGAGGGCGCTTCTGGCTGTGATCAGATCCCAGGGAATTGCTGTAGCGCCTTTAGACAACATCTTGGTTCAGGCGTCATCTTTTCAACTAGCCCAATCTCATACAGATATGCTGTTGTCTTTTCTATGTTCCCATGGGTGGAAGGTGAATTTGGAGAAAAGTTCTCTTGTTCCATCTACCAAGGTGTGTTTCCTAGGGACTAGAATAGATTCCCTGTCCATGAAGATTTTTCTAAGGGAGTTCAGAAAAGACAAGATTCTTGCTTCCTGCCTTTTGTCCATCTGTGGCCCAATGCATGGAGGTGATTGGTCTGATGGTGGCGTCCATCAACATCATTCCTTTTTGCTCAGTTCCAGCTACGACCGCTGCAGCTTTGTATGCTCCGTCAATGGAGATCATTCGGATTTATCTCAAAGAATAAATCTGGACCCTCTAACAAGAGACTCTCGTGGTGGGTGTCACATGAACATCTGTCTCTGGGCGCTTGCTTTCTGAGATCTTCCTGGGAAATTGTGACTAGACACGCCAGCCTGTCAGGCTGGGGAGCTGTTTGGGGCACTCTAAAGGCTCAGGGCCTGTGGTCTTGGGAAGAGCCCTCTCTTCCCATAAACATCTTGGAGTTGAGAGCTATCTTCAATGACCTATCAGTGTGGCCTCAACTGTCGTTGGTCCGGTTTATAAGATTCCAATCAGACAAAATCACCTCAGTGGCTTACATCAACCACCAGGGAGTGACTCTGAGTTCCTTAGCCATGAAGGAGGTGACTCGCAGTCTACAGTGGGCGAAAGCTCACAATTGTCTCCTATCTGCCATCCACATTCCAGGAGTGGACAACTGGGAAGCAGATTTTCTGAGCAGACAGCCCTTTCATCCCAGGGAGTGGGCTCTCCATCCGGAAGTGTTCTCTCAGATATCCCTTAAGTGGTGGGGGGTTCCAGAGTTGGATCTGATGGTGTCACGTCAAAATGCCAAGGTTCCAAAGTACGGTTCAAGGTCAAGAGATCCTCAGGCCGTTCTGGTAGATTCTCTAGCGGTTCTTTAGAGGTTTTCTCTGGCTTATGTTTCCTCCGTTTGCTCTCCTTCCACGAGTCATTGCTCGTATCAAACAGGAGAGAGCATCAGTGATACTAATAGCTCCTGCATGGCCTCTCAGGATCTGGTTCAGATCTAGTAAGGATGTCATCTCTATCTCCTTGGAGCTTACCTCAAAGGAAAGACCTTCTACTTCAGGGTACTTTCCTCCATACAAACCTAAATTCTCTGAAGCTAACTGCTTGGAGATTGAATGCCTAGTTCTGTCTAAACGTGGTTTTTCTGAAGTAGTCATTGAAACTGTTTCATGCTCGAAAACCGGTTACTCGCAAGATTTACCTAAGATATGGTGTAAATATCTTTCTTGGTGAGAATCTAAGGGGTTCTCCTGGAGCCGGGTGAGGATTCCTCAGATTTTCTTTTCTTCAGAATGGACTGGTTAAGGGTTTATTGGTCAGTACTCTAAAGGGTCAGATTTCTGCATTATCTATCCTTTCTCTTGTAAGATGTATCGAGTCCATGGATTCATCCTTACTTGTGGGATATTCTCCTTCCCTACAGGAAGTGGCAGAGAGAGCACCCACAGCAGAGCTGTCTATATAGCTCCACCCCCAGTCATTCTCTCTGCCTGCTTAACTGCTAGGAAGGGCAAAGAGCTATGTGGTGATTATAATGTTAGTTTTTTATCTAAACTGCCTGGTTTACAAGGAAAGCGGGACAGCTCTGGGTTTAGGAAAAATGCTGAGCTGTCCAACGCTTTAGTAGCCGTATCTGATATGCCCTCACAATGCTCTGAAGTAGGGGTGAGGGATTTGTTATCTGAGGGAGAAATTTATGATTCAGGAAAGACGCTTCCTCAGACAGATTCTGATATGACGGCCTTTAAATTTAAGCTTGAACAACTCCACTTATTGCTCAGGGAGGTATTAGCAACTCTAGATGATTGTGACCCTATAGTGGTTCCAGAGAAATTGTGTAAAATGGATAAATACTAAGAGGTTCCTGTTTACACTGATGTTTTTCCAGTCCCTAAGAGGATTGTGAATATTATTACTAAGGAGTGGGATAGACCAGGTATTCCGTTCTCTCCCCCTCCTGTTTTTAAGAAAATGTTTCCCATATCTGACACCATGCAGGACTCGTGGCAGACAGTTCCTAAGGTGGAGGGAGCTATTTCTACTTTCTCTAAGCGTACAACTATACCTATCAAAGATAAAAAAATTAGTCTCCTGAAGAAAATTTTTGTACATCAGGGTTTTTCTCTCCAACCTATTGTGTGCATTGTTCCTGTAACTACTGCAGCTGCTTTTTGGTTTGAGGCTCTAGAAGAGGCTCTTCAGATGGAGACTCCATTAGAGGAGATTATGGACAGAATCAAGGCCCTTAAGTTGGCTAATTCTTTTATTACAGATGCCGCTTTTCAACTGGCTAAATTAGCGGCAAAGAATTCAGGTTTTGCCATTTTTAGCACGCAGGGCGTTATGGCTTAAGTCCTGGTCTGCTGATGTGTCATCTAAACTTTTGAAAATCCCTTTCAAAGGAAAGACCCTATTCGGGCCTGAACTGAAAGAGATTATTTCAGACATCACTGGAGGGAAAGGTCATGCCCTTCCTCAGGATAGATCAAATAAGATGAAGATCAAACAAAATAATTTTTGTTCCTTTTCGGGACCGGATCTAGTAGGGGGCAGACTCTCTCTCTTCGCTCAGGCTTGGGCAAGAGATGTTCACGATCCCTGGGCTTTAGAAATTGTGTCCCAGGGATATCTTCTGGAATTCAAAGACTCCCTTCCAAGGGGGAGATTTCATATTTCTCGATTGTCTGTAAACCAGACAAAGAGAGAGGCGTTCTTACACTGTGTAGAAGATCTTCTTACCATTGGGGTGATCCGCCCAGTCCCAAAAGAGGAACAGGGGCTAGGGTTCTTCTCAAACCTGTTTGTGGTTCCCAAAAAAGAGGGAACTTTCAGACCAATCTTGGATCTCAAAATTCTAAACAAGTTCCATCATTCAAGATGGAAAACATTCGGATTATTCTGCCTCTGATCCAGGAAGGTCAATATATGACTACCGTGGACTTGCGTATCTACACATCCCTATTCACAGAAATCATCATCAATTTCTCAGATTTGCCTTTCTAGACAGGCATTACCAGTTTGTGGCTCTTCCCTTCGGGTTAGCCACGGCTCCAAGAATTTTCACAAAGGTGCTAGGGTCCCTTCTGGCGGTCCTACGACCTCGGGGCATAGCAGTGGCGCCTTATCTAGACGACATCTTATTCCAGGTGTCGACTTTTCAGCTAGCCAAGTCTCACACGGACATTGCGTTGGCTATTCTGAGATATCACGGGTGGAAGGTGAACATAAAAAGTTCTCTCTTCCCTCTTACAAGAGTTTCCTTTCTAGGGACTCTAATAGACTCGGTAGAAATGAAAATATTTCTGACGGAGGTCAGAAAATCAAAACTCTTAATCACTTGCCGAGCTCTTCATTCCATTCCTTGGCCATCTGTGGCTCAGTGTATGGAGGTAATCGGACTCATGGTAGCGGCAATGGACATAGTTCCTTTTGCCTGCCTACACCTAAGACCACTGCAACTATGCATGCTCAAACAGTGGAATGGGGATTATGCAGATTTATCTCCTCAACTGCATCTGGACCAGGAGACCAGAGATTCTCTTCTCTGGTGGTTGTCTCAGGACCACCTGTCTCAGGGAATGTACTTCCACAGGCCAGAGTGGCTCATAGTAACGACAGATGCCAGCCTGCTAGGCTGGGGTGCAGTCTGGAACTCCCTGAATGCACAGGGCTTATGGTCTCGGGAGGAATCTCTTCTTCCAATAAACATCCTAGAACTGAGAGCGATATTCAAGGCGCTTCAGGCGTGGCCTCAGCTTGCTGCATCCAAATTCATCAGGTTTCAGTCAGACAACATCACGACTGTAGCTTATATCAATCATCAAGGAGGAACAAGGAGTTCTCTAGCGATGATGGAGGTAACCAAAATAATCCGATGGGCAGAGGATCACTCTTGCCATCTCTCAGCAATCCACATTCCAGGAGTAGAGAACTGGGAGGCAGATTTTCATCCGGGGGAGTGGGAACTCCATCCGGAGGTATTTGCTCAGCTGACTCAGCTATGGGGCACACCAGCATTGGATCTGATGGCGTTGCATCAGAATGCCAAACTTCCTCGTTACGGGTCCCGGGATCCCAAGGCGGTACTGATAGATGCTCTAGCAGTACCTTGGTCCTTCAATCTGGCCTACGTATTTCCACTGCTTTCTCTCCTCCCATGTCTGGTTGCCAGAATCAAGCAGGAGAGAGCTTCGGTGATTCTGATGGCACCTGCGTGGCCACGCAGGACTTGGTATGCAGACCTAGTGGGCATGTCCTCGGTTCCACCGTGGACCCTGCCAATGAGGCGGGACTTTCTAATCCAAGGTCCATTCTCGCATCCAAATCTAGTTTCTCTGCGTCTGACTGCTTGGAGATTGAACGCCTAATTCTGTCAAAGCGTGGGTTCTCTGAGTCGGTTATTGATACCCTGATTCAGGCTAGAAAACCTGTCACCAGGAAGATCTATCATAAGATTTGGCGCAAATATCTTTATTGGTGTGAATCCAAAGGTTACTCGTGGAGTAAGATTAGGATTCCTAGAATATTGTCTTTTCTCCAAGAAGGTTTGGAGAAGGGATTATCAGCTAGTTCTCTAAAAGGACAAATATCTGCTTTGTCTATTCTATTACACAAACGTCTGGCAGATGTTCCAGACGTTCAAACTTTTAGTCAGGCTTTGGTCAGAATTAAGCCTGTATTTAAGCCTGTTGCTCCACCTTGGAGCCTAAACTTAGTCCTTAGAGTTCTTCAAGGGGTTCCGTTTGAACCTATGCATTCCATAGATATTAAGCTTCTATCTTGGAAAGTTTTGTTCTTAGTTGCTATCTCTTCGGCTCGAAGAGTTTCTGAGCTATCTGCTTTACAGTGCGATTCCCCTTATCTTATTTTCCATGCAGATAAGGTGGTTTTGCGTACCAAACCTGGTTTTCTTCCTAAGGTTGTTACTAATAAGAATATCAATCAAGAGATTGTTGTTCCTTCTCTGTGTCCTAATCCTTCATCAAAGAAGGAACGTCTGTTGCATGGTGGTTCGTGCTTTAAAGTTCTACTTACAAGCAACCAAAGATTTCCATCAAACATCTTCATTGTTTGTTGTTTATTCTGGTAAGCGGAGAGGCCAAAAGGCTGCGGCTACCTCTCTTTCCTTTTGGCTGAAAAGCATCATCCGTTTGGCCTATGAGACTGCTGGACAGCAGCCTCCTGAAAGAATTACTGCTCATTCTAATAGAGCTGTGGCTTCCACATGGGCTTTTAAAAATGAGGCTTCTGTTGAACAGATTTGTAAGGTGGCGACTTGGTCTTCGCTTCATACTTTTTCCAAATTTGATTCTTTTGCTTCTTCGGAGGCTATTTTTGGGAGATAGATTCTACAAGCAGTGGTGCCTTCCGTTTAAGGCCCCTGTCTTGTCCCTCCCTTCATCCGTGTCCTAAAGCTTTGGTATTGGTATCCCACAAGTAAGGATGAATCCGTGGACTCGATACATCTTACAAGAGAAAACATAATTTATGCTTACCTGATAAATTTATTTCTCTTGTGATGTATCGAGTCCACGGCCCGCCCTGTGGACAGGCATATATGTTTTTATTTTTAAACTTTCAGTCACCCCGGCACCCTATGGTTTCTCCTTTTTCTTCCTAGCCTTTCGGTCGAATGACTGGGGGGGGGAGCTATATAGACAGCTCTGCTGTGGGTGCTCTCTCTGCCACTTCCTGTAGGGAAGGAGAATATCCCACAAGTAAGGATGAATCCGTGGACTCGATACATCACAAGAGAAATACATTTATGAGGTAAGCATAAATTTGTTTTTGTACAAATGTCTAGCAGACCTACCAGATGTTCAAGCTTTTGTACAGGCTGTGGTTAGAATCAGGCCTGTGTTTAAACCTGTTGCTTCCCCGTGGAGCCTTAATTTAGTTCTTAAAGTTTTGCAGCAGGCTCCGTTTGAGCCAATGCATGTAGTTGATATTAAACCGTTATCGTGGAAAGTTTTTTCTTGTTTCCATTTCTTACGCTCGCAGAGTGTTTGAGCTTTCAGCTCTGCAGTGTGATTCTCCCTACCTTATTTTTTATGCTGGTAATGCGGTCCTTCGTACTAAATTGGTGTTTCTCCCTAAGGTGGTATCGGGTCGAAACATTAATCAGGAAATTGTTGTTCCTTTTTTTCCTAATCCTTCTAATCAAAAGGAACGTCTTTTGCATAACTTGGATGTTGTGCGGGCTCTAAAATTTTACTTAGAAGCTACTAAGGATTTTCGGCAATCTTCTACCCTGTTTGTTGTTTTCTCTGGAAAGCATAAGGGTCAGAAGGCCACTTCTATTTCTCCGTCTCTCTGGTTGAGAAGTTTGATTCGTTTGGCTTATGAGACTGCTGGACAGCAACCTCCTAAGAGAATTACGGCTCATGCCACTAGGGATGTCTCCTTTTCTTGGGCTTTCAAAAATGAAGCTTCTGTGGAACAGATTTGCAAGGTGGCAACATGGTCCTCTTTGCATACTTTTTCCAAATTTGATACTTTTGCCTCGGCTGAGGATTCTTTTGGGAGAAAGGTTCTTCAAGCATTGGTGCCTTCTGTTTAGGTCCTCCTGCCTTTTTCTCCCTCCCGGTTCCCACTAATTAATTGGAATAACGTTGTGGACTCTGTCATAGGAAAGAACATTTTTATGCTTACCTGATAAATTTCTTTCCGGACATGGAGTCTACGACCCCACCTCAGGCACCTTTTCACCCTTGTGTTTCTTGCTTTTCCATTTCCTTTGGCTGAATGACTGGGGGTTATGGGTAAGACAGTTACACTTAACACCTTTGCTGGGGTGTTCTTTGCTTCCTTCTGCTGGCCAGGAGTCGAATATCCCACTAGTAATTGGAATGACGTTGTGGACTTTCCATGTCCGGAAAGAAAGAAATTTATCAGATGAGCATAAATTTTGTTTTTTTATGGGAAAAATTAAATCTGAATATCAGCTAGAAGCTTATTTAAAGAGAGAATATACCATCTGTCTACTGCCTTGCTGCCCCAATTCTCCCGATCCTATCTGATCTCAAAAATCAAGCAGGGGCCAGGCATAACCAGGATGAGAGACCGCCTGGAATTTTTGGGTGCGGTAGGCTTGAGATGACAGTTACAATCTCTTTCTGAGGGGTCTTCCTTAGAGGAGATACAGGATGATTATGGACTATAGAGCTGGCTATTCCTTATCTAGAATGCAAGATAGCCTTTCAAAGTGGTCCACTGGTTAGCAAGCTGAAGGTTGGTTGGTTCATGGATTCAAAAGTCCCATGGAAGGTCTTGTCAACTTTGAATTAAGGGGATGCAAGCCCAGTAATGTTCCTCTGATTCAGGATCAGTGTGAAGAGGTCCATCCCCGATCTATTGGGGGGGGCAGGTATTTATTTTTTCTCGGCAGGCTAGGATACACACTATCCCAGATACTTGGGCTATGGACTAGTATCGCAGGTTTTCTGAATAGAATTCAAATCTTGCCCTCCAAGGGGCAGATTTCTCCTGTCGTGACTATCCATAAACCAGGTTAGAGGGAGGACTTCTTAAGCTGTGGGAGGTCTATCCTCCCTGGGAGAATACTGTTCCTGTGGAGAAACAGGATCTAGGTTTTTATTCAAATCTCTTTTGTGGTTCCAAAAAGGGTGGGAATTTTGCCTACCTTTCTTGACTTAAGGTTCCTCTAACTTGGTCAAGGTTCTGTCCTTCTAGATGGAAACTAATTGTTCCAATGCAATGTTGTGGCTTAGTAGCTATCACACTGGGATTGCAAGCAGAAGGTCCAGGCTTCAAATCCACCTTCGGGTGCTGGTTGATCACTTTTTAAAACAGTTTGACGACCATAGACCTGATGGACACGTATCTTCATGTTTCCATTCCAACATTTCCAGTTTGTGGCACTTTCGTTTGGTCTTACCTTGGATCCCAGAATATTCACAAGTTTCTGGGGGCCCTTTTGGAGGTAGTCAGACCTCACAATATCTTGGATTGGGCATCATATTTTCATCTAGTAAAGTCTCATACAGAGATGTTGTCTTTTCTTCATTCCCATGGATGGAAGCGAAGCTGCACTAGATTTCCCTTGTTCGATTTTCCTAACGGATGTCAAAATCTCCTTTCTTATTGCCTCGTGCCCTTTTCTCCAATCTGCTATTTGTCCATCAGTGACTCAGTGCATGGAGGTTGTTGGTCTGATGGTTGCTTTCATAAATATTCCTTTTTCTGGTGGTGCAGGCATAGAGAAACAGCCTGGGATCCAGGAGATCCGGGCACACCTGTGCAAAATGTTTATGGTTCCCTCTGAGGACCTCTGCAATTATACATGATCTGTCCATGGAAAAAGGGGACCTTTCAGATTTATTGCAGAGGATAGATCTGGATCCCCTAACAATTTATTCTCTCTCGTGGAGGATTTCTCTGGAACTTTTACTAAGGTCTTTTTTCCTGGGTGTTTGACTCCGGTTGCCAGCCTGTTAGGCTGGGGAGCAGTTTCGAGTTCTCTTATAGCTTTGGGCCTGTGGACCCAGGAGTCGTCGTCTCTTCCCATATACATCTTGGAGTTGAGTGCAATTTTCAATGCCTTGTCAGCTTGGTCTCAATTGTATTTAGTTGGTTTATCAGTTTCCAGACGGATAGAATCTCCTCCGTGGCTTACATTAACCACCTGGGAGAAAGTTCCTTGGTCAAGAAGGAGGTGACTCGTATTCTGCAGTGGGCAGGAGCTCACGATTTTCTACTCCTCTGCCTTCCCTGTTTCAGGAATGGGCAACAGGATAACTTTTTTTTTTTTTTCTTTTTTTTTTAAGCAGTTATCCTTCCTGGGGAGTGTGTTTTCAGGTTCACCCTCAGGTGGGGGGGGTACCGGAGCCGACTCTGACGTCTAGTCCATCTAAGCTCAGTTCAAGGTCTGGAGCTTTTCAGGCTGCTCTGTTAGTCGCCCTAACGGTTCCTTGGATATTTTCTCTAGCATTCCTGTTTTCCTCAGTTTGCTTGCCTCCCATGAGTCATTGCTCGTATCAATAGAGAGCATATGCAATTCTATTTCCTCTTGCATGGCCTCGCAGGATCTGCTTCATGGATCCGGTGAGGATGTAATTTCTTCCACCTTGGTGGTTTCCTCTGAGGAAGGACCTTCTACTTCAGGGTCCATTCCTCCATCCAAATCTGGATTCTCTGAAGCTGACTGCTTTGAGATTTATCGTTTAGGTTTGACTAGACGTGTGTTTTTTCTGAGGCGGTCATTAAGACCATGCTTTAGGTTCGTAATCCTGTCACAGGATTTACCATAAGGTATGGTGTAATTTCCTTTATTGGTGCGTATCTAAGGGTTTCTCCTGGAGCCGGGTGAGGATCCCTGCATTTTATCTTTTCTTCAGTATGGCCTGGGAAAGGTTTGTTAGTCAGTAATCTGAAAGATCAGTTTGCTGCACTGTCCTTTTTCTCTAACGTTTGGCAGCTTTGCCAGATGTTCAAACTTTTGTTCAGGCCCTGGTCAGATTCATGCCTGTGTTTAATCCTGTTGCTCCTTTTTGGAGTCTTAACCTAGTTCTTAAAGTTTTGCAGCAGGCTCTGTTTGAGCCGATGCATGTTGTTGAAATTAGGTTTTCTTGGAAGGTTTTGGTTCCTTCTTGCTATTCTGCTTTCAGAGTTTCTGAGCTTTCAACTCTGCAGTGCGACTCTCCGTACCTTATTTTTCATGCAGATAAGCTGGTCCTTCGTTCTTAATTATGGTTTCTCCCTAAGGTGGTATCGGATCGAATCATTAATCAAAAAATTGTTCCTTCTTTGTGTCTTAATCCTTGTTCTCATAAGGAATGTCTTTTGCATAACTTAAATGTTGTATGTGCTCTAAAATTTTACTTACCAGCTACTAGAGATTTTTGGCATTCTTCTGCCCTGTTTTCTCTGGAAAGCGTAAGGGTCAAAAGGTCATTTTCTTCTGTTATGTGTGATCAGTCCACGGGTCATCATTACTTCTGGGATATAACTCCTCCCCAACAGGAAATGCAAGAGGATTCACCCAGCAGAGCTGATATAGCTCCTCCCCTCTACGTCAGTCCCAGTCATTCTCTTGCACCCAACGACTAGATAGGATGTGTGAGAGGACTATGGTGATTATACTTAGTTTTTATGACTTCAATCAAAAGTTTGTTATTTTACAATAGCACCGGAGCGTGTTATTACTTCTCTGGCAGAGTTTGAAGAAGAATCTACCAGAGTTTTTTACTATGATTTTAACCGGAGTAGTTAAGATCATATTGCTGTTCTCGGCCATCTGAGGGAGGTAAAGGCTTCAGATCAGGGGACAGCGGGCAGATGAATCTGCATTGAGGTATGTAGCAGTTTTTATTTTCTGAATGGAATTGATGAGAAAATCCTGCTATACCGTTATAATGACATGTATGTATACACTTCAGTATTCTGGGAATGGTATTTCACCGGAACTACTCTGTTAAAGGTCACTAATCCTTTTAATAAATATTATCATGTTAAACGTTTTTGCTGGAATGTAGAATCGTTTACATTGCTGAGGTACTGAGTGAATATATGTTTGGGCATTATTTTCCACTTGGCAGTTGTCTGCTTTAAATTGTGACAGTTTCGTTTCTCCTCACTGCTGTGTGTGAGAGGGAGGGGCCGTTTTTGGCGCTCTTTTGCTACGCATCAAAAATTTCCAGTCAGCTACTATTATATTTCTTGCACATCAACGGTATCTACGGTTTGCCTTCCTAGACAGGCACTACCAGTTTGTAGCTCTTCCATTCGGATTGGCTACGGCCCCAAGAATCTTCACAAAGGTTCTGGGTGCCCTTCTAGCGGTACTAAGACCGCGAGGGATTTCGGTAGCTCCGTACCTAGACGACATTCTAATACAAGCTTCAAGCTTTCAAACTGCCAAGTCTCATACAGAGTTAGTTCTGGCATTTCTAAGGTCGCATGGATGGAAAGTGAACGAAAAGAAGAGTTCTCTTTTTCCTCTCACAAGAGTTCCATTCTTGGGGACTCTTATAGATTCTGTAGAAATGAAGATTTACCTGACAGAAGACAGGTTAACAAAGCTTCAAGATGCATGCCGTGTCCTTCATTCCATTCAACACCCGTCAGTAGCTCAATGCATGGAGGTGATCGGCTTAATGGTAGCGGCAATGGACATAGTACCTTTTGCACGCCTACACCTCAGACCGCTGCAATTGTGCATGCTAAGTCAGTGGAATGGGGATTACTCAGATTTGTCCCCTACCCTGAATCTGAATCAAGAGACCAGAAATTCTCTTCTATGGTGGCTTTATCGGCCACACCTGTCCAGGGGAATGCCATTCAGCAGGCCAGACTGGACAATCGTAACAACAGACGCCAGCCTGCTAGGTTGGGGCGCTGTCTGGAATTCTCTGAAGACTCAGGGATTATGGAATCAGGAGGAGAGTCTCCTTCCAATAAACATT
Source organism: Bombina bombina (assembly GCF_027579735.1). Taxonomy (NCBI): domain Eukaryota; kingdom Metazoa; phylum Chordata; class Amphibia; order Anura; family Bombinatoridae; genus Bombina; species Bombina bombina. The sequence continues at coordinate 221,362,041 of NC_069507.1, forward strand.
CTGGAATTGAGGGCAGTTCTCAATGCCCTTCTGGCTTGGCCCCAATTAACAACTCAGGGGTTCATCAGGTTTCAGTCGGACAATATCACGACTGTAGCTTACATCAACCATCAGGGAGGGACAAGAAGCTCCCTAGCAATGATGGAAGTATCAAAGATAATTCGCTGGGCAGAGTCTCACTCTTGCCATCTGTCAGCAATCCACATCCCGGGAGTGGAGAACTGGGAGGCGGATTTCTTGAGTCGCCAGACTTTTCATCCGGGAGAGTGGGAACTTCATCCGGAGATCTTTGCCCAAATACTTCGACGTTGGGGCAAACCAGAGATAGATCTCATGGCGTCTCGCCAGAACGCCAAACTTCCTCACTACGGGTCCAGATCCAGGGATCCGGGAGCGGTTCTGATAGATGCTTTGACAGCACCTTGGAACTTCGGGATGGCTTATGTGTTTCCACCCTTCCCGCTGCTTCCTCGATTGATTGCGAAAATCAAACAGGAGAGAGCATCAGTGATTCTAATAGCGCCTGCATGGCCACGCAGGACTTGGTATGCAGATCTAGTGGACATGTCATCCTGTCCACCTTGGTCTCTACCTCTAAGACAGGACCTTCTGATACAGGGTCCATTCAAACATCAAAATCTAACTTCTCTGAAACTGACTGCTTGGAAATTGAACGCTTGATTTTATCAAAGCGTGGTTTTTCTGAGTCGGTTATAGATACCCTGATCCAGGCTAGGAAGCCTGTTACCAGAAAGATTTACCATAAAATATGGCGCAAATACCTATACTGGTGCGAATCCAAACGTTATTCCTGGAGTAAGGTTAGGATTCCTAGGATATTGTCTTTTCTACAAGAAGGTTTAGAAAAGGGTTTATCGGCTAGTTCTTTAAAGGGACAGATTTCAGCTCTGTCCATCTTGTTACACAGGCGTCTCAGAAAATCCAGACGTCCAGGCCTTTTGTCAGGCTTTAGCTAGGATCAAGCCTGTGTTTAAAGCCGTTGCTCCGCCATGGAGTTTAAACTTAGTTCTTAACGTTTTACAAGGTGTTCCATTTGAACCCCTTCATTCCATTGATATAAAATTGTTATCTTGGAAAGTTCTGTTTTTAATGGCTATTTCCTCGGCTCGAAGAGTCTCTGAGTTATCAGCATTACATTGTGATTCTCCTTATCTGATTTTTCACTCAGATAAGGTAGTTCTGCGTACTAAACTAGTTACTAACAGGAATATCAATCAAGAGATTGTCGTTCCATCCTTGTGTCCAAATCCTTCTTCAAAGAAGGAACGTCTTCTACACAATCTGGATGTAGTTCGTGCCCTCAAGTTCTACTTACAGGCAACTAAAGATTTTCGCCAAACTTCTTCCCTGTTTGTCGTTTATTCTGGACAGAGGAGAGGTCAAAAAGCTTCTATTACCTCTCTCTCGTTTTGGCTTCGTAGCATAATACGTTTAGCCTATGAGACTGCTGGACAGCAGCCTCCTGAAAGAATTACAGCTCACTCCACTAGAGCTATGGCTTCCACTTGGGCCTTTAAGAATGAGGCCTCTGTTGAACAGATTTGCAAGGCTGCAACTTGGTCTTCGCTTCATACTTTTTCCAAATTTTACAAATTTGACACTTTTGCTTCTTCGGAGGCTATTTTTGGGAGAAAGGTTCTTCAGGCAGTGGTTCCTTCTGTATAATGAGCCTGCCTATCCCTCCCGTCATCCGTGTACTTTTGCTTTGGTATTGGTATCCCAGAAGTAATGATGACCCGTGGACTGATCACACATAACAGAAGAAAACATAATTTATGCTTACCTGATAAATTCCTTTCTTCTGTTGTGTGATCAGTCCACGGCCCGCCCTGTTTTTAAGGCAGGTAGATATCTTTTAAATTATACTCCAGTCACCACTTCACCCTTGGTTACTCCTTTCTCGTTGATTCTTGGTCGAATGACTGGGACTGACGTAGAGGGGAGGAGCTATATCAGCTCTGCTGGGTGAATCCTCTTGCATTTCCTGTTGGGGAGGAGTTATATCCCAGAAGTAATGATGACCCGTGGACTGATCACACAACAGAAGAAAGGAATTTATCAGGTAAGCATAAATTATGTTTTCTCTGGAAAGCGTAAGGGTCAGAAGGCCACTTCTACTACTCTTTCCCTCTGGTTAAGAAGTATGATTTGTTTTGCTTATGAGACTGCTGTCCAGCAGCCACTAGGGCTGTCTCCTCTTCTTGGGCTTTCAAAAATGAAGCTTCTGTGAAACAGATTTGCACGGCGGCTACATGGTCCTCTTTGCATACTTTTTCAAAATTCTGCAAATTTTATACTTTTGCCTCGGCTGAGTTTTCTTTTGGGAGACAGGTTCTTCAAGCAGTGGTGCCTTCTGTTTAGGTGGTCCTGCCTTTTTCTCCCTCCCTGTTTATTCTGCGTCATCTAGCTTGGGTATTGGTTCGTCTTGGACTCTCCATGTCATAGGAAAGGAAACAAAATGTATGCTTACTTGATAAATTTCTTTCCGGACATGGAGAGTTCATGACCCCGCCCTCTTTTTAATAATAATTTGGCAGTTTTTTTGAGTAAACCTCAGTCACCTCTATACCCTTGTGCTTCTTCTTTTTCCATTTTTCTTCGACTGAATGACTGGGGATTATGGGTAAGGGAAGTTACTCTTAACAGCTTTGCTGGGGTGCCCTTTGCCGCCTCCTGCTGGCCAGGAGTTGAATATCCCACTAGTAATTGGAATGACATGGACTCGCCATGTCCGGAAAGAAAGACATTTATCAGGTAAGTATAAATGTTGTTTTTGCTTGGAGGCTAAGATTATTACTCCTGTGCAATTTTGCTCTTGTCTAAATAAAACTTTATTATTTAAAGATAAGATTTCTCTTGCAGAGCCTTCTGTGTCTCAGGATAGTGTTGTCCTAGCAATGCCTCGGCTTTCCCCTCAAATGTCCCAAGCATTAACAGTTTTACATGCAGTGCCTTGCGGTTTCTCTCAACAACCTCCTGGGGGTTGTTTATTTACCAGGGGATTTTGCTGCACAGATAACTTCTGCGGTTTCTGCAGCTTTATCAGCTTTTCCAGTTGCTGGTAAGAGGAAAATGAAGTCTAAAAATATTTCTCTCAGTAAGGGTTCTGACTCCACTAAGACAGTGTTCGTCAGTCTCTGTTATGTGAGGATTCCTTTGTGGCTTCTGAGGGTGAGATCTCAGATTCTGATTATAGTGGAGAAATCTACAGACTCAGGGGAGGTTAATTTTAGGTTTAAACTAGAACACCTCTGGTTACTTCTGAAGTAGGTCCTTGCTGCTTTGGAAGAATCAGATTCATCTGTCATTAAGAATCCAAGGAAGTCTAGTAAGCTAAATAGAGTATATGATGTTCCTTCTTCTATGGAAGTTTTTCCTGTTCCAGACCGTATGTTGGAAATTATAGCACAGGAATGGGAAAAGCCAGGGATTCCTTTTTCCCCATCCCCTGTTTTTAAAAAGATGTTTCCTGTTGCAGACTCTATACGGGACTCGTGGCGCACAGTGCCCACTATATTGAGGATAGTTGTTCTTTCAAGGATACCATGGATAAGAAGCTAGAGGCTTACTTAAGATGTACATTCATCAGGGATTACAGTGGCAACCTGTTGCAAGTATTGCTATGGTCGCAGGGACAGTATCTTATTGGTGCAATGCCTTGTCTGACCTGATTTCAGAGGAGACTAATATATAGGAGATCCAAGATAGGATCAAGGCTCTTAAGCTGGCCCATACTTTTTTCTGTGATGCCAACTTGCAAGTGCTTAGACTGCGAGCCAAGATTTCTAAATTTAGGTTTGGCAGGGTACTTTTCTGGGGCCCACTTCAATTTTTTACTAACATATTTCTTAAGTTAGGGACCCTTCTATAGGCCATCATAGGGAGGTCTTTAAAGGCCATAATGTCAGGATTGCAATCCCTTAAAACATTCCAATGCTGATATACAAACCTTGCTATATGGGTCATGTTGAGTGACACATACTATACGTTGTGGGGGGGTTTCTTTCTGTGTCTATTTAATGTTTCTTCTTGAACCCTTCTTTTCTCATCATTAATCTTAGACCTTGGCTATCCTCTTTCCTCAAATTTCATGGCGATTTCTGTCAATCTCTGTTCAGCCAAAGAACTGTCCGTTACAATTCGTTTGTCTCGCAGCATCTGGCTATAGTTATTTAACTAATCAGGATGATAACTGTCATATGCTAATAGTGTATTTCTATCAGTGGGTTTTTAATGGAAACTTACACTTGGCAAACCACTTGAATGTCTATATATTTCAGTATCTAAGAATACAATTCTCTCCTCACTGAAAGATAAAGTAAATTTCACACCATTGACTGCATTATTAAGCTGTTCAACAAAAGTTAAAAGGGTTCCAGGTAGGCAGAGATAGTGGTGCTCTGCAAAAAAAATTCTCAAAGTAAACCCTCAATGGATAGTTCCTAGAAGAGAGGGTAGGGGGAGTACTCTGCAGTCCTTATAAACCTCACAGTTTTAGTGTTGTACTAAGCAGACCTTGGGTCGCAGTGAAGTTCCCTAGCCTCATCCTGTTGGCCATGAGGTACTTTTATATGTCTCCTATTCCTGGCAGTTTTCAGTGTGAGAGGACCTGAATGCTGTGACATCTGCAGCAGAGTAATTCTTTATTTTTTCCCTACATACAGGCTAGTATCTTTTGGTATATGAAGGGGAATACCTATCTTTATTGTGAGCTATGGGGATATTTCTTCTACAAGATAGTCCACGGATTTCATCCTTACTTGTGGGATATTAACCTCCTGCTAACAGGAAGTGGCAAAGAGCACCACAGCAGAGCTGTGTGTATATATATATATATATATATATATATAGCTCCTCCCTTCCCTCCAGTCATTCTCTTTGCCTGTGTTAGTAATAATCAATTAAGTTTTTTATTTTAAATGGTACCGGTGAGTACTATTTTCCTCAGGGAGATATGAGAAGATGATTTCTGCCCTGAGGTTAATGGTCTTAGCATATGTAACTAAGATCCATGTTGGTTCCCACAGAACTTCTGAAGGTAATGCAAGAGAAATCTTCAGTGTGGAGAACTGTGTCATGCTATAAGCAGCATTGAGATATGTTCAGTCTTTTATTCTGAGGAGACTTGGTATATCAGAGCTGGCTGACATTTTTTCCCTGCAAGGGAAGGGGTAAGCAGTAGACCTGTACACTGAGGGTGTTACTGAGAGATCTATGTTTATTCATATTGCCTAACATATAACGTTATACTATATGGGGCTTGACACTGGGAGAGGCAGCTTGTGAATTTATAGTTTATTAACAAAGGGCTGGAAGTTTCTTTATTTACTAAGGGACCACATGGCTTGTTTTCAGACCGCTTCCCATGCGGTTGTTCAGACTGTTAGCACGACATCCATAATGGACGGGGCCTATTTCGCGCGATCAGACGCGCAGTTTACTCTGACTGAGAAGGCAGCAGACATTTGTTCCGGTGGGGCCTAAACTTCTGTTCACCGGATCCTTGTCGAGTCTTTTTACAGTACCCTGGGGGCAGGTAGGCGCCACATCTCACAGGTGCAGGGGTCATTTTTTCAGTCAAACATATTTTTTTGCTTAAAAGTGTCTCTTAGAGGGTAAATTTCCATTTTCCTTACAGGGTGCAATAATTTGGGCCAATTGAATATAAATATTTAATTGTATAGCAGTTAACGTTTTTTTTGACAATCTGAGAAAAATTGTGCGCTTTTTATTTCTTAAAGGCGCAGTACACATTTTTCAAAAAGTGGTTTAAATCAATAAATAAGGTGTTTTACAATGTAAAAAGCATATTTTAAGTAATGAAAGTGTGCCTAAGGATGATTCTCAGTCTGAAGAGAATCAGGATATGCCATCTAATTCTCCCCAAGTGTCACAACCTTTAACGCCCACACAAGCGACGCCAAGTACATCAAGTTTGTCTAATTCTTTTACTCTGCAGGATATGGCTGCAGTTATGTCAACTACCCTTACAGAGGTATTATCTAAATTACCAGTGTTACAGGGTAAACGCAGTAGGTCAGGTATTAATGTACATACTGAATCCTCTGATGCTTTGTTGGTGTACCCTCAAAGGGCTCTGAGTTGGGGGTCAGGGAATTTTCTGAGGGAGAACTTTCTGACCCAGGAAGTATGTTACCTCAGACAGATTCGGATGTCATGTCTTTTAAATTTAAGCTTGAAGACCTCCACCTGACTCTGGATGATTGTGACCCTATTGTAATCCCATCAGAGAAATTGTGTAAAATGGACAAATATTTGGAGGTACCTACTTACTGATGTTTTTCCGGTTCCTAAAAGAATTTCGGAAATTATAAAAAAGGAATGGGACAGACTGGGTATATCGTTCTCTCCTCCTCCTAATTTCAAGAAAATGTATCCCATATCAGACACCATTCGGGACTCTTGGCAGTCGGTCCCTAAGGTGGAGGGAGCTATTTCTACCCTGGCTAAGCGTACAACTATACCTATTGAAGACAGTTGTGCTTTCAAAGACCCTATGGATAAGAAGTTAGAGGGTCTTCTTAAGAAATTATTTATTCATCAGGGTTTCCTTTTACAACCAACAGCTTGCATTGTCCCAGTCACTGCTGCAGCAGCTTTTTAGTTGGATGCTCTAGAAGAATCTCTAAAGGTTGAAACTCCTTTAGAGGGCATTTTAGATAGAATTAAGGCTCTCAAGCTAGCTAATTCTTTTATTACAGATGCCGCCTTTCAAATTGCTAAATTGGCGGCGAAAAATGCAGGATTTGCCATTTTAGCGCGTAGAGCGTTATGGTTAAAATCATGGTCTGCCGATGTGTCATCAAAATCTAAGCTCTTAGCTATTCCTTTCAAGGGTCTATTCGGGCCTGAGTTGAAGGAAATTATTTCTGACATTACTGGAGGTAAAGGTCATGCCCTACCTCAGGATAAGTCTGTTCAGATAAGGGGTAGACAAAATAATTTTCGTTCCTTTTGAAATTTTAAAGGAGTACCCTCTCTGCTTCCTCTTCCTCCACAAAGCAGGACGGAATTTTGCTCAGTCCAAATCAGTCTGAAGACCCAACCAGGCTTGGAACAATGGTAAACAACCCAAGAAGCCTGTTACTGCTACAAAGACAGCATGAAGGGGTGGGTCCCGGTCCCGGACCGGATCTAGTAGGGGGCAGACTTTCTTTCTTTGCCCAGGCTTGGGCAAGAGATGTTCAGGACCCCTGGGCACTAGAAATTGTGACCCACGGGTATCAACTAGAATTCAAGGATTTTCTCCCAAGAGGGAGATTTCATCTTTCACGATTGTCTGTAGACCAGATAAAAAGCGTTCTTATGCTGTGTAAAAGACCTTTCTACCATGGGAGTAATTCGTCCCATTCCAAGACTGGGACAGGGGTTTTACTCAAATCTTTTCGTGGTTCCCAAAAAAAGAGAGAACTTTCAGACCCATTTTAGACCTCAAGTGTCTAAACAAGTTTCTCAGAGTCCCATCGTTCAAGACTATACGAACAATTTTACCAATGATCCAGGAGGGTTAATATGACTACCGTCGACTTGAAGGATGCATACCTTCATATCCCTATTCACATGGATCATCATCAGTTCCTAAGGTTTGCCTTCCTGGACAAACATTTTCAGTTTGTGGCTCTTCCTTTCGGGTTGGCCACAGCACCCAGGATCTTCACAAAGGTTCTAGGGTCCCTTCTGGCGGTTCTCAGACCGCGGGGCATAGCAGTGGCGCCTTATCTGGACGATATTTTAATACAGGCGTCCACTTATCATCTGACGAAATCTTATACAGACACAGTGTTGTCTTTTCTGAGAACTCACGGTTGGAAGGTGAATCTAGAAAAGAGTTCACTAGTTCCACAGACAAGGATTCCCATCTTGGGAACTCTGATAGACTCAGTAGACATGAAAATATTTCTGACGGAGGTCAGAAAATCAAAGATTCTAAATACTTGCCGAGCCCTTCAGTCCATTCCTCGGCCATCAGTGGCTCAGTGTATGGAGGTAATTGGATTAATGGTAGCGGCAATGGACATCATTCCATTTGCTCGTTTTCATGTCAGACCACTGCAGCTGTGCATGCTCAGGCAGTGGAAGGTGGGACTATGCGAATTTATCTTCTCAGATAAATCTGGATCAAGAGACCAGAGAGACTCTTCTTTGGTGGTTGTCACTGGATCATCTGTCCCAGGGGACGTGTTTCCGCAGACCCTCGTGGGTGATGGTGACAACGGACGCCAGCCTCCTGGGCTGGGGTGCAGTCTAGAATTCCCTGAAGGCTCAGGGTGTATGGACTCAGGTGGAGTCTCTACTTCCAATCAATATTCTGGAATTGAGAGCAATATTCAATGCACTTCAGGCATGGCCTCAGTTGGCTTCGGCCAAATTCATCAGATTTCAGTCGGACAATATCACGACTGAAGCTTATATCAATAATCAGGGAGGGAACGAGGAGTTCCTTAGCGATGATAGAAGTATCCAAGATAATTAGATGGGCGGAGGACCACTCTTGTTATCTGTCGGCAATCTACATCCCAGGAATAGAGAACTGGGAAGCGGATTTTCTAAGTCGACAGACTTTTCACCGGGGGAGTGGGAACTCCACCCGGAGGTGTTTGCCTCACTGATCCCCAGGCCGAACTGATAGATGCATTGGCAGTACCTTGGTCGTTCAGCCTAGCTTATGTGTTTCCATCGGTTCCTCTCCTTCCACGCATGATTGCTCGGATCAAACAGGAGAGAGCTTCTGTAATTCTGATTGCGCCTGTGTGGCCACGCAGGAGTTGGTATGCGGATCTAGTGGACATGTCCTCTCTGCCACCGTGGAAACTTCCTTTGAGACAGGACCTTCTCATTCAAGGACATTTCCAACATCCAAATCTAAATTCTCTGCAGTTGCTACTGCTTGGAGATTGAACGCTTGACTTTATCGAAGCGGGGATTCTCAGATTCAATCATTGATACTTTGATACAGGCACGTACGCCTGTCACTAGAAAGATCTATCATAAGATATGGCGTAAATATCTTTTTTGGTGTGAATCCAAGGGTTACTCATGGAGTAAGGTTAGGATTCCCAGGATTCTGTCTTTTCTCCAAGAAGGATTGGAGAAAGGATTATCAGCAAGTTCCTTAAAGGGACAGATTTCTGCTTTGTCAATTTTGCTTCACAAACGTTTGGCAGATGTTCCAGATGTTCAGTCTTTTTTTCAGGCTCTAACCAGAATTAAGCCTGTATTTAGATAAATTACTCCTCCCTGGAATTTGAATTTAGTTCTTCGAGTTCTTCAAGGGGTTCCGTTTGAACCCATGCATTCCATAGATATCAAATTATTATCTTGGAAATTTTTGTTTTTGGTTGCTATTTCTTCGGCTCGTAGAGTTTCTGAGCTTTCAGCGTTACAATGTGATTCTCCTTATCTTATATTTCTTTCTGATAAGGTGGTACTAAATTGTTGTTCCTTCCTTGTGTCCTAATCCTTCTTCTATGAAGGAGCGTCTGTTACATAACCTGGACGTGGTCCATGCCTTGAAGTTTTACTTGCAGGCAACTAAGGATTTCCGTCAATCATCTTCATTATTCATTGTTTTATTCTGGAAAGCGAAGGGGTCAGAAAGCTACGGCTACCTCTCTTTCTTTTTGGCTGAGGAGTATCAGGTAAGCATAAATTTACTTTTTCTCTTCGTCTAACAGTATGGCTAGTGCCTTTTTTAGTTAGGAGTGGGGTGTTGCATCAGTGTAGACTGTGACAACAGGCATATGTACAAGCCCTTTGTTAGTTTGAGGGGGATTTGGGTATAGCGGACAGCTTATGTGATGGGACAGAGGGTTTTTTCCAGCGGCGCTATTCTGTGCTATATTCCGGAACCTTTTGTGCCTACTGCAAGTGGACATAATCGCTCCGATCTTGTGACCTCTCTAAGCAGCTATTCATTTTAGGTAGCATGTGCCATTATTTGAACGCCTTGCGTGGGGTGCAGTCTCTTTTTTTCTGCAGCGAGGTGCATTCGATGCGCACTCTGCTGCAACTCTGACGTCTTCTATTTCAATGCAAGTATTGGACTGGTTAGCAGCAGGTGGTGGTAAGATAACATAATTTATGTAAGAACTTACCTGATAAATTCATTTCTTTCATATTAACAAGAGTCCATGAGCTAGTGACGTATGGGATATACATTCCTACCAGGAGGGGCAAAGTTTCCCAAACCTTAAAATGCCTATAAATACACCCCTCACCACACCCACAAATCAGTTTAACGAATAGCCAAGAAGTGGGGTGATAAGAAAAAGTGCGAAGCATAAAAAATAAGGAATTGGAATAATTGTGCTTTATACAAAAAAATCATAACCTCCACAAAAAAGGGTGGGCCTCATGGACTCTTGTTAATATGAAAGAAATGAATTTATCAGGTAAGTTCTTACATAAATTATGTTTTCTTTCATGTAATTAACAAGAGTCCATGAGCTAGTGACGTATGGGATAATGACTACCCAAGATGTGGATCTTTCCACACAAGAGTCACTAGAGAGGGAGGGATAAAATAAAGACAGCCAATTCCTGCTGAAAATAATCCACACCCAAAATAAAGTTTAACAAAAAACATAAGCAGAAGATTCAAACTGAAACCGCTGCCTGAAGAACTTTTCTACCAAAAACTGCTTCAGAAGAAGAAAATACATCAAAATGGTAGAATTTAGTAAAAGTATGCAAAGAAGACCAAGTTGCTGCTTTGCAGATCTGGTCAACCGAAGCTTCATTCCTAAACGCCCAGGAAGTAGATACTGACCTAGTAGAATGAGCTGTAATTCTTTGAGGCGGAGTTTTACCCGACTCAACATAGGCAAGATGAATTAAAGATTTCAACCAAGATGCCAAAGAAATGGCAGAAGCTTTCTGGCCTTTCCTAGAACCGGAAAAGATAACAAATAGACTAGAAGTCTTACGGAAAGATTTCGTAGCTTCAACATAATATTTCAAAGCTCTAACAACATCCAAAGAATGCAATGATTTCTCCTTAGAATTCTTAGGATTAGGACATAATGAAGGAACCACAATTTCTCTACTAATGTTGTTGGAATTCACAACTTTAGGTAAAAATTCAAAAGAAGTTCGCAACACCGCCTTATCCTGATGAAAAATCAGAAAAGGAGACTCACACGAAAGAGCAGATAATTCAGAAACTCTTCTAGCAGAAGAGATGGCCAAAAGGAACAAAACTTTCCAAGAAAGTAATTTAATGTCCAATGAATGCATAGGTTCAAACGGAGGAGCTTGAAGAGCTCCCAGAACCAAATTCAAACTCCAAGGAGGAGAAATTGACTTAATGACAGGTTTTATACGAACCAAAGCTTGTATAAAACAATGAATATCAGGAAGAATAGCAATCTTTCTGTGAAAAAGAATAGAAAGAGCAGAGATTTGTCCTTTCAAAGAACTTGCGGACAAACCCTTATCCAAACCATCCTGAAGAAATTGTAAAATTCTCGGTATTCTAAAAGAATGCCAAGAAAAATGATGAGAAAGACACCAAGAAATATAAGTCTTCCAGACTCTATAATATATCTCTCGAGATACAGATTTACGAGCCTGTAACATAGTATTAATCACGGAGTCAGAGAAACCTCTATGACCAAGAATCAAGCGTTCAATCTCCATACCTTTAAATTTAAGGATTTCAGATCCGGATGGAAAAAAGGACCTTGTGACAGAAGGTCTGGTCTTAACGGAAGAGTCCATGGCTGGCAAGATGCCATCCGGACAAGATCCGCATACCAAAACCTGTGAGGCCATGCCGGAGCTATTAGCAGAACAAACGAGCATTCCCTCAGAATCTTGGAGATTACTCTTGGAAGAAGAACTAGAGGCGGAAAGATATAGGCAGGATGATACTTCCAAGGAAGTGATAATGCATCCACTGCCTCCGCCTGAGGATCCCGGGATCTGGACAGATACCTGGGAAGTTTCTTGTTTAGATGAGAGGCCATCAGATCTATCTCTGGGAGCCCCCACAATTGAACAATCTGAAGAAATACCTCTGGGTGAAGAGACCATTCGCCCGGATGCAACGTTTGGCGACTGAGATAATCCGCTTCCCAATTGTCTACACCTGGGATATGAACCGCAGAGATTAGACAGGAGCTGGATTCCGCCCAAACCAAAATTCGAGATACTTCTTTCATAGCCAGAGGACTGTGAGTCCCTCCTTGATGATTGATGTATGCCACAGTTGTGACATTGTCTGTCTGAAAACAAATGAACGATTCTCTCTTCAGAAGAGGCCAAAACTGAAGAGCTCTGAAAATTGCACGGAGTTCCAAAATATTGATCGGTAATCTCACCTCCTGAGATTCCCAAACTCCTTGTGCCGTCAGAGATCCCCACACAGCTCCCCAACCTGTGAGACTTGCATCTGTTGAAATTACAGTCCAGGTCGGAAGAACAAAAGAAGCCCCCTGAATTAAACGATGGTGATCTGTCCACCACGTTAGAGAGTGTCGAACAATCGGTTTTAAAGATATTAATTGAGATATCTTCGTGTAATCCCTGCACCATTGGTTCAGCATACAGAGCTGAAGAGGTCGCATGTGAAAACGAGCAAAGGGGATCGCGTCCGATGCAGCAGTCATAAGACCTAGAATTTCCATGCATAAGGCTACCGAAGGGAATGATTGTGACTGAAGGTTTCGACAAGCTGTAATCAATTTTAGACGTCTCTTGTCTGTTAAAGACAGAGTCATGGACACTGAATCTATCTGGAAACCCAGAAAGGTTACCCTTGTTTGAGGAAGCAAAGAACTTTTTGGTAAATTGATCCTCCAACCATGATCTTGAAGAAACAACACAAGTCGATTCGTATGAGACTCTGCTAAATGTAAAGACGGAGCAAGTACCAAGATATCGTCCAAATAAGGAAATACCACAATACCCTGTTCTCTGATTACAGACAGAAGGGCACCGAGAATCTTTGTGAAAATTCTTGGAGCTGTAGCAAGGCCAAACGGTAGAGCCACAAATTGGTAATGCTTGTCTAGAAAAGAGAATCTCAGGAACTGATAATGATCTGGATGAATCGGAATATGCAGATATGCATCCTGTAAATCTATTGTGGACATATAATTCCCTTGCTGAACAAAAGGCAATATAGTCCTTACAGTTACCATCTTGAACGTTGGTATCCTTACATAACGATTCAATAATTTTAGATCCAGAACTGGTCTGAAGGAATTCTCCTTCTTTGGTACAATGAAGAGATTTGAATAAAACCCCATCCCCTGTTCCGGAACTGGAACTGACATAATTACTCCAGCCAACTCTAGATCTGAAACACAATTCAGAAATGCTTGAGCTTTCACTGGATTTACTGGGACATGGGAAAGAAAAAATCTCTTTGCAGGAGGTCTCATCTTGAAACCAATTCTGTACCCTTCTGAAACAATGTTCTGAATCCAAAGATTGTGAACAGATTTGATCCAAATTTCTTTGAAAAAACGTAACCTGCCCCCTACCAGCTGAACTGGAATGAGGGCCGTACCTTCATGTGAACTTAGAAGCAGGCTTTGCCTTTCTAGCAGGCTTGGATTTATTCCAGACTGGAGATGGTTTCCAAACTGAAACTGCTCCTGAGGACGAAGGATCAGGCTTTTGTTCTTTGTTGAAACGAAAGGAACGAAAACGATTGTTAGCCCTGTTTTTACCTTTAGACTTTTTATCCTGTGGTAAAAAAGTTCCTTTCCCACCAGTAACAGTTGAAATAATAGAATCCAACTGAGAACCAAATAATTTGTTTCCCTGGAAAGAAATGGAAAGTAGAGTTGATTTAGAAGCCATATCAGCATTCCAAGTCTTAAGCCATAAAGCTCTTCTGGCTAAGATAGCCAGAGACATAAATCTAACATCAACTCTAATAATATCAAAAATGGCATCACAGATGAAATTATTAGCATGCTGGAGAAGAATAATAATATCATGAGAATCACGATTTGTTACTTGTTGCGCTAGGGTTTCCAACCAAAAAGTTGAAGCTGCAGCAACATCAGCCAATGATATAGCAGGTCTAAGAAGATTACCTGAACATAGATAAGCTTTTCTTAGAAAAGATTCAATTTTTCTATCTAAAGGATCCTTAAACGAGGTACCATCTGACGTAGGAATGGTAGTACGTTTAGCAAGGGTAGAAATAGCCCCATCAACTTTAGGGATTTTGTCCCAAAATTCTAACCTGTCAGGCGGAACAGGATATAATTGCTTAAAACGTTTAGAAGGAGTAAATGAATTACCCAATTTATCCCATTCCTTAGCAATTACTGCAGAAATAGCATTAGGAACAGGAAAAACTTCTGGAATAACCGCAGGAGCTTTAAAAACCTTATCCAAACGTATAGAATTAGTATCAAGAGGACTAGAATCCTCTATTTCTAAAGCAATTAGTACTTCTTTAAGTAAAGAGCGAATAAATTCTATCTTAAATAAATATGAAGATTTATCAGCATCAATCTCTGAGACAGAATCCTCTGAACCAGAAGAGTCCAAAGAATCAGAATGATGGTGTTCATTTAAAAATTCATCTGTAGAGAGAGAAGATTTAAAAGACTTTTTACGTTTACTAGAAGGAGAAATAACAGACAAAGCCTTCTTTATGGATTCAGAAACAAAATCTCTTATGTTATCAGGAACATTCTGCACCTTAGATGTTGAGGGAACTGCAACAGGCAATGGTACATCACTAAAGGAAATATTATCTGCTTTAACAAGTTTGTCATGACAATTATTACAAACAACAGCTGGAGGAATAGCTACCAAAAGTTTACAGCAGATACACTTAGCTTTGGTAGATCCAGCAGGCAGTGGTTTTCCTGTAGTATCTTCTGGCTCAGATGCAACGTGAGACATCTTGCAATATGTAAGAGAAAAAACAACATATAAAGCAAAATAGATCAAATTCCTTATAAGACAGTTTCAGGAATGGGAAAAAAATGCCAAACATCAAGCTTCTAGCAACCAGAAGCAAATGAAAAATGAGACTGAAATAATGTGGAGACAAAAGCGACGCCCATATTTTTTGGCGCCAAATAAGACGCCCACATTATTTGGCGCCTAAATGGTTTTGGCGCCAAAAATGACGCCATATCCGGAACGCCGACATTTTTGGCGCAAAATAACGTCAAAAAATGACGCAACTTCCGGCGACACGTATGACGCCGGAAACGGAAAAGAATTTTTGCGCCAAAAAAGTCCGCGCCAAAAATGACGCAATAAAATGAAGCATTTTCAGCCCCCCGCGAGCCTAACAGCCCACAGGGAAAAAAGTCAAATTTTTGAGGTAAGACAAAATATGATAATTTTAAAGCATAATCCCAAATATAAAACTGACTGTCTGGAAATAAGGAAAGTTGAACATTCTGAGTCAAGGCAAATAAATGTTTGAATACATATATTTAGAACTTTATAAATAAAGTGCCCAACCATAGCTTAGAGTGTCACAGAAAATAAGACTTACTTACCCCAGGACACTCATCTACATGTTTGTAGAAAGCCAAACCAGTACTGAAACGAGAATCAGTAGAGGAAATGGTAAATATAAGAGTATATCGTCGATCTGAAAAGGGAGGTAAGAGATGAATCTCTACGACCGATAACAGAGAACCTTATGAAATAGACCCCGTAGAAGGAGATCACTGCATTCAATAGGCAATACTCTCCTCACATCCCTCTGACATTCACTGCACGCTGAGAGGAAAACCGGGCTCCAACTTGCTGCGGAGCGCATATCAACGTAGAATCTAGCACAAACTTACTTCACCACCTCCCTTGGAGGCAAAGTTTGTAAAACTGATTTGTGGGTGTGGTGAGGGGTGTATTTATAGGCATTTTAAGGTTTGGGAAACTTTGCCCCTCCTGGTAGGAATGTATATCCCATACGTCACTAGCTCATGGACTCTTGTTAATTACATGAAAGAAATGCTATTGCTAATCAGAGCTTTAGGCTGTGCTGACAGCAGTTAGTCTGATTTGTCTCTCTGATAAGTATCCAATATAATAATAAAAAAAAAAAGGGACCAGAGGCTTGTGATATTATCCCTTGAGGGCTCCTATAAGGGGTGACTCTCTTACTAGGGGCATTGGACATAGCTGAAGTGAGATGGACCAACGGGGAGCTGATGAGTTTTCTGAAGGAGAAACAATTGAAAAATGTATTGACAATGTTTAGGTAAATCAAACATGGTTTGTCCCCTGATGCAGCTCTGCATGCTAATCCAATAGAATGGAGACAACTCAGATCTGACTCCAGTAATACATCTAGACTCCGCCATGAGGGACTCCCTTTCTAGGTGGCTTTCTCCTGATTCTTTAGATCAAGGAATTACTTTCCTCTATCCTTAAAGGGACAGTCTAGTCCAAAAAAAACTTTCATGATTCAGATAGGGCATGTCATTTTAAACAATTTTCCAATTTACTTTTATCACCAATTTTTCTTTGTTCTCTTGGTATTCTTAGTTGAAAGCTTAACCTAGGAGGTTCATATGCCAATTTCTTATACCTTGAAGGCTGCCTCTTAAGAATGCATTTTAACAGGTTTTTCACTACTATAGGGTGCTAGTTCATGTTTTTCATATAGATAACACTGTGCTCGTGAAATTTCCTGGGAGCCATCACTGATTGGCTAAACTGCAAGTCTGTCAAAAGAACAAATAAAGGGGCAGTCTGCAGAAGCTTAGATACAAGATAATCACAGAGGTAAAAAATATATAAATATAACTGTGTTGGTTATGCAAAACTAGGGAATGGGTAAAAAAGGGATTATCTATCTTTTAAAACAATAACAATTCTGGTGTAGACTGTTCCTTTAATGGGAGTTAGTAACTAAAGATGCACATCTGTTATGTTGGGGAGTTGTGTGGGGTTTCCAGAGAGCTCAGGGGGATTATGTAGTACATAAAAGGCAGTGCTGAGAAAACTGCTTAAAATATCACACTGTGTAAAATAATAATAAAACAAAAATAATCAAATGTACATATTTAATAAAACCACATTCAAATAAACATAAAAGCATAGCAAAACTTTAGTCCATTAAAGATTATTATACCCTGCCAGGTACCTTGACATAAAACACTATGTGAAAATAAAATCCCTAACTAGATCATATACTATTTAGTTCACATTTCACGAATTTGGGTATCCGGTATAGGTAACGACGGGTTACCTATCCTCAACGATTGATAAATGGAAACAAGAGGCTGAAAGAATGCCAACATTAAATGTAGGTAATATTTGTCTACAAGCCGCAAACATTGAAGACGCTTTCAAAAGTATTGCCAAAATAATGAAAAAACAAGTTAAATCTTCTTGGGAGAAAAGTATGTTAAAAATAAATTAATCCCTAGAGCCTTTACGCATACCATTGGCACCATCATTTCATATTAGCGATGAAAACTTTATTTCTTTCATGTAATTAGCAAGAGTCCATGAGCTAGTGACGTATGGGATATACATTCCTACCAGGAGGGGCAAAGTTTCCCAAACCTCAAAATGCCTATAAATACACCCCTCACCACAAATACAAATTTGCCTCCTGTGGAGGTGGTGAAGTAAGTTTGTGCTAGATTCTACGTTGATATGCGCTCTGCAACAGGTTGGAGCCCGGTTTTCCTCTCAGCGTGCAGTGAATGTCAGAGGGATGTGAAGAGAGTATTGCCTATTTGAATTCAATGATCTTCTACGGGGTCTATTTCATAGGTTCTCTGTTATCGGTCGTAGAGATTCATCTCTTACCTCCCTTTTCAGATCGACGATATACTCTTATATATACCATTACCTCTACTGATTCTCGTTTCAGTACTGGTTTGGCTTTCTACTATATGTAGATGAGTGTCCTAGGGTAAGTAAGTCTTATTTTCTGTGACACTCTAAGCTATGGTTGGGCACTTTTCTTTCATGTAATTAGCAAAAGTCCATGAGCTAGTGACGTATGGGATATACATTCCTACCAGGAGGGGCAAAGTTTCCCAAACCTCAAAATGCCTATAAATACACCCCTCACCACACCCACAATTCAGTTTTACAAACTTTGCCTCCGATGGAGGTGGTAAAGTAAGTTTGTGCTAGATTCTACATTGATATGCGCTCCGCAGCAAGTTGGAGCCCGGTTTTCCTCTCAGCGTGCAGTGAATGTCAGAGGGATGTGAGGAGAGTATTGCCTATTTGAATGCAGTGATCTCCTTCTAAGGGGTCTTTTTCATAGGTTCTCTGTTATCGGTCGTAGAGATTCATCTCTTACCTCCCTTTTCAGATCGACGATATACTCTTATATATACCATTACCTCTGCTGATTCTCGTTTCAGTACTGGTTTGGCTTTCTACAAACAGGTAGATGAGTGTCCTGGGGTAAGTAAATCTTATTTTCTGTGACACTCTAAGCTATGGTTGGGCACTTTGTTTATAAAGTTCTAAATATATGTATTCAACCATTTATTTGCCTTGACTCAGAATGTTCAACTTTCCTTATTTTCAGACAGTCAGTTTCATATTTGGGATAATGCATTTGATTTAATCATTTTTTCTTACCTTCAAAAATTTGACTTTTTTCCCTGTGGGCTGTTAGGCTCGCGGGGGCTGAAAATGCTTCATTTTATTGCGTCATTCTTGGCGCAGACTTTTTTGGCGCAAAAATTCTTTTCCGTTTCCGGCGTCATACGTGTCGCCGGAAGTTGCGTCATTTTTTGACGTTATTTTGCGCCAAAAATGTCGGCGTTCCGGATGTGGCGTCATTTTTGGCGCCAAAAAGCATTTAGGCGCCAAATAATGTGGGCGTCTTATTTGGCGCTAAAAAATATGGGCGTCGCTTTTGTCTCCACATTATTTAAGTCTCATTTTTCATTGCTTCTGGTTGCTAGAAGCTTGTTCTTTGGCATTTTTTCCCATTCCTGAAACTGTCATTTAAGGAATTTGATCAATTTTGCTTTATATGTTGTTGTTTTTTCTCTTACATATTGCAAGATGTCTCACGTTGCATCTGAGTCAGAAGATACTACAGGAAAATAGCTGTCTAGTGCTGGATCTACCAAAGCTAAGTGTATCTGCTGTAAACTTTTGGTAGCTATTCCTCCAGCTGTTGTTTGTATTGATTGTCATGACAAACTTGTTAATGCAGATAATATTTCCTTTAGTAAAGTACCATTGCCTGTTGCAGTTCCTTCAACATCTAAGGTGCAGAATGTTCCTGATGACATAAGAGATTTTGTTTCTGAATCCATAAAGAAGGCTATGTCTGTTATTTCTCCTTCTAATAAACGTAAAAAATCTTTTAAAACTTCTCTCCCTACAGATGAATTTTTAAATGAACATCATCATTCTGATGACTCTTCTGGTTCAGAGGATTCTGTCTCAGAGGTTGATGCTGATAAATCTTCATATTTATTTAAAATGGAATTTATTCGTTCTTTACTTAAAGAAGTTCTAATTGCTTTAGAAATAGAGGATTCTGGTCCTCTTGATACTAATGCTAAACGTTTGGATAAGGTATTTAAATCTCCTGTGGTTATTCCAGAAGTTTTTCCTGTTCCTAATGCTATTTCTGCAGTAATTTCCAAAGAATGGGATAAATTGGGTAATTCATTTACTCCTTCTAAACGTTTTAAGCAATTATATCCTGTGCCGTCTGACAGATTAGAATTTTGGGACAAAATCCCTAAAGTTGATGGGGCTATTTCTACCCTTGCTAAACGTACTACTATTCCTACGTCAGATGGTACTTCGTTTAAGGATCCTTTAGATAGGAAAATTGAATCCTTTCTAAGAAAAGCTTATCTGTGTTCAGGTAATCTTCTTAGACCTGCTATATCTTTGGCTGATGTTGCTGCAGCTTCAACTTTTTGGTTGGAAACCTTAGCGCAACAAGTAACACATCATGATTCTCATGATATTATTATTATTCTTCAGCATGCTAATAATTTTATCTGTGATGCCATCTTTGATATTATCAGGGTTGATGTCAGGTTTATGTCTCTAGCTATTTTAGCTAGAAGAGCTTTATGGCTTAAGACTTGGAATGCTGATATGGCTTCTAAATCAACTCTACTTTCCATTTTTTTCCAGGTTAACAAATTATTTGGTTCTCAGTTGGATTCTATTATTTCAACTGTTACTGGTGGGAAAGGAACTTTTTTACCACAGGATAAAAAATCTAAGGGTAAAAACAGAGCTAATAATCGTTTTCGTTCCTTTCGTTTCAACAAAGAACAAAAACCTGATCCTTCATCCTCAGGAGCAGTTTCAGTTTGGAAACCATCTCCAATCTGGAATAAATCCAAGCCAGCCAGAAAGGCAAAGCCTGCTTCTAAGTCCACATGAAGGTGCGGCCCTCATTCCAGCTCAGCTGGTAGGGGGCAGGTTACGTTTTTTCAAAGAAATTTGGATCAATTCTGTTCACAATCTTTGGATTCAGAACATTGTTTCAGAAGGGTACAGAATTGGTTTCAAGATGAGACCTCCTGCAAAGAGATTTTTTCTTTCCCGTGTCCCAGTAAATCCAGTAAAAGCTCAAGCATTTCTGAATTGTGTTTCAGATCTAGAGTTGACTGGAGTAATTATGCCAGTTCCAGTTCAGGAACAGGGGATGGGGTTTTATTCAAATCTCTTCATTGTACCAAAGAAGGAGAATTCCTTCAGACCAGTTCTGTAAGGATACCAACGTTCAAGATGGTAACTGTAAGGACTATCTTGCCTTTTGTTCAGCAAGGGAATTATATGTCCACAATAGATTTACAGGATGCATATCTGCATATTCCGATTCATCCGGATCATTATCGGTTCCTGAGATTCTCTTTTCTGGACAAGCATTACCAGTTTGTGGCTCTGCCGTTTGGCCTTGCTACAGCTCCAAGAATTTTTACAAAGGTTCTCGGTGCCCTTCTGTCTGTAATCAGAGAACAGGGTATTGTGGTATTTCCTTATTTGGACGATATCTTGGTACTTGCTCAGTCTTTACATTTAGCAGAATTTCATACGAATCGACTTGTGTTGTTTCTTCAAGATCATGGTTGGAGGATCAATTTACCAAAAAGTTAATTGATTCCTCAGACAAGGGTAACCTTTCTGGGTTTCCAAATAGATTCAGTGTCCATGACTCTGTCTTTAACAGACAAGAGGCGTCTAAAACTGATGGCAGCTTGTCGAAACCTTCAGTCACAATCATTCCCTTCGGTAGCCTTATGCATGGAAATTCTAGGTCTTATGACTGCTGCATCGGACGCGATCCCCTTTGCTCGTTTTCACATGCGACCTCTTCAGCTTTGTATGCTGAATCAATGGTGCAAGGATTACACAAAGATTATCTCAATTAATATCTTTAAAACAGATTGTTCGACACTCTCTAACGTGGTGGACAGATCACCATCGTTTAATTCAGGGGGCTTCTTTTGTGCTTCCGACCTGGACTGTAATTTCAACAGATGCAAGTCTCACAGGTTGGGGAGCTGTGTGGGGATCTCTGACGGCACAAGGAGTTTGGGAATCTCAGGAGGTGAGATTACCGATCAATATTTTGGAACTCCGTGCAATTTTCAGAGCTCTTCAGTTTTGGCCTCTTCTGAAGAGAGAATCGTTCATTTGTTTTCAGACAGACAATGTCACAACTGTGGCATACATCAATCATCAAGGAGGAACTCACAGTCCTCTGGCTATGAAAGAAGTATCTCGAATTTTGGTTTGGGTGGAATCCAGCTCCTGTCTAATCTCTGCGGTTCATATCCCAGGTGTAGACAATTGGGAAGCGGATTATCTCAGTCGCCAAACGTTGCATCCGGGCGAATGGTCTCTTCACCCAGAGGTATTTCTTCAGATCGTTCAAATGTGGGAACTTCCAGAAATAGATTTGATGGCGTCCCATCTAAACAAGAAACTTCCCAGGTATCTGTCCAGATCCCGGGATCCTCAGGCGGAGGCAGTGGATGCATTATCACTTCCTTGGAAGTATCATCCTGCCTATATCTTTCCGCCTCTAGTTCTTCTTCCAAGAGTAATCTCCAAGATTCTGAAGGAATGCTCGTTTGTTCTGCTGGTAGCTCCGGCATGGCCTCACAGGTTTTGGTATGCGGATCTTGTCCGGATGGCCTCTTGCCAACCGTGGACTCTTCCGTTAAGACCAGACCTTTTGTCACAAGGTCCTTTTTTCCATCAGGATCTGAAATCCTTAAATTTAAAGGTATGGAGATTGAACGCTTGATTCTTCGTCAAAGAGGTTTCTCTGACGCTGTGATTAATACTATGTTACAGGCTCGTAAATCTGTATCTAGAGAGATATATTATAGAGTCTGGAAGACTTATATTTCTTGGTGTATTTCTCATCATTTTTCTTGGCATTCTTTTAGAATTCCGAGAATTTTACAGTTTCTTCAGGATGGTTTAGATAAAGGTTTGTCCGCAAGTTCCTTGAAAGGACAAATCTCTGCTCTTTCTGTTCTTTTTCATAGAAAGATTGCTATTCTTCCTGATATTCATTGTTTTGTACAAGCTTTGGTTCGTATAAAACCTGTCATTAAGTCAATTTCTCCTCCCTGGAGTTTGAATTTGGTTCTGGGGGCTCTTCAAGCTCCTCCGTTTGAACCTATGCATTCATTGGACATTAAATTACTTTCTTGGAAAGTTTTGTTCCTTTTGGCCATCTCTTCTGCCAGAAGAGTTTCTGAATTATCTGCTCTTTCTTGTGAGTCTCCTTTTCTGATTTTTCATCAGGATAAGGCGGTGTTGCGAACTTCTTTTGAATTTTTACCTAAAGTTGTGAATTCCAACAACATTAGTAGAGAAATTGTGGTTCCTTCATTATGTCCTAATCCTAAGAATTCTAAGGAGAAATCGTTGCATTCTTTGGATGTTGTTAGAGCTTTGAAATATTATGTTGAAGCTACTAAATCTTTCAGAAAGACTTCTAGTCTATTTGTTATCTTTTCCGGTTCTAGAAAAGGCCAGAAAGCTTCTGCCATTTCTTTGGCATCTTGGTTGAAATCTTTAATTCATCTTGCCTATGTTGAGTCGGGTAAAACTCTGCCTCAGAGAATTACAGCTCATTCTACTAGGTCAGTTTCTACTTCCTGGGCGTTTAGGAATGAAGCTTCGGTTGATCAGATTTGCAAAGCAGCAACTTGGTCCTCTTTACATACTTTTACTAAATTCTACCATTTTGATGTATTTTCTTCTTCTGAAGCAGTTTTTGGTAGAAAAGTACTTCAGGCAGCGGTTTCAGTTTGAATCTTCTGCTTATGTTTTTCGTTAAACTTTATTTTGGGTGTGGATTATTTTCAGCAGGAATTGGCTGTCTTTATTTTATCCCTCCCTCTCTAGTGACTCTTGTGTGGAAAGATCCACATCTTGGGTAATCATTATCCCATACGTCACTAGCTCATGGACTCTTGCTAATTACATGAAAGAAAACATAATTTATGTAAGAACTTACCTGATAAATTCATTTCTTTCATATTAGCAAGAGTCCATGAGGCCCGCCCTTTTTTTGGGGTGGTTATGATTTTTTTGTATAAAGCACAATTATTCCAATTCCTTATTTTATATGCTTTCGCACTTTTTTCTTATCACCCCACTTCTTGGCTATTCGTTAAACTGAATTGTGGGTGTGGTGAGGGGTGTATTTATAGGCATTTTGAGGTTTGGGAAACTTTGCCCCTCCTGGTAGGAATGTATATCCCATACGTCACTAGCTCATGGACTCTTGCTAATATGAAAGAAATGAATTTATCAGGTAAGTTCTTACATAAATTATGTTTTTTATAAAGTTCTAAATATATGTTTCTTTCATGTAATTAGCAAGAGTCCATGAGCTAGTGACGTATGGGATATACATTCCTACCAGGAGGGGCAAAGTTTCCCAAACCTTAAAATGCCTATAAATACACCCCTCACCACACCCACAATTCAGTTTTACAAACTTTGCCTCCTGTGGAGGTGGTGAAGTAAGTTTGTGCTAGATTCTACGTTGATATGCGCTCCGCAGCAGGTTGGAGCCCGGTTTTCCTCTCAGCGTGCAGTGAATGTCAGAGGGATGTGAGGAGAGTATTGCCTGTTTGAATTCAATGATCTCTTTCTACGGGGTCTATTTCATAGGTTCTCTGTTATCGGTCGTAGAGATTCATCTCTTACCTCCCTTTTCAGATCGACGATATACTCTTATAAATATACCATTACCTCTGCTGATTTTCGTTTCAGTACTGGTTTGGCTTTCTACAAACATGTAGATGAGTGTCCTGGGGTAAGTAAGTCTTATTTTCTGTGACACTAAGCTATGGTTGGGCACTTTTTTTTTTTAAAGTTCTAAATATATGTATTCAAACATTTATTTGCCTTGACTCAGGATGTTCAACATTCCTTATTTTCAGACAGTCAGTTTCATATTTGGGATAATGCATTTGAATCAAATATTTTTCTTACCTTAAAGATTTGACTTTTTTCCCTGTGGGCTGTTAGGCTCGCGGGGGCTGAAAATGCTTCATTTTATTGCGTCATTCTTGGCGCAGACTTTTTTGGCGCAAAAAATCTTTTCTGTTTCCGGCGTCATACGTGTCGCCGGAAGTTGCGTCATTTTTGACGTTCTTTTGCGCCAAAAAATGTCGGCGTTCCGGACGTGGCGTCATTTTTGGCGCCAAAAGCATTTAGGCGCCAAATAATGTGGGCGTCTTATTTGGCGCTAAAAAAATATGGGCGTCGCTTTTGTTCCACATTATTTAAGTCTCATTATTTATTGCTTCTGGTTGCTAGAAGCTTGTTCACTGGCATTTTTTCCCATTCCTGAAACTGTCATTTAAGGAATTTGATCAATTTTGCTTTATATTTTGTTTTTTCCTCTTACATATTGCAAGATGTCTCACGTTGCATCTGAGTCAGAAGATACTTCAGGAAAATCGCTGTCTGGTGCTGGAACTACCAAAGCTAAGTGTATCTGCTGTAAACTTTTAGTAGCTATTCCTCCAGCTGTTGTTTGTATTAATTGTCATGACAAACTTGTTAATGCAGATAATATTTCCTTTAGTAATGTACCATTACCTGTTGCAGTTCCATCAACATCTAATGTTCAGAATGTTCCTGATAACATAAGAGATTTTGTTTCTGAATCCATCAAGAAGGCTATGTCTGTTATTCCTCCTTCTAGTAAAAATAAAAAATCTTTTAAAACTTCTCTTTATACAGATGAATTTTTAAATGAACATCATCATTCTGATTCTAATGACTCTTCTGGTTCAGAGGATTCTGTCTCAGAGATTGATGCTGATAAATCTTCATATTTATTTAAAATGGAATTTATTCGTTCTTTACTTAAAGAAGTACTAATTGCTTTAGAAATTGAGGATTCTGGTCCTCTTGATACTAAATCTAAACGTTTAGATAAGGTCTTTAAATCTCCTGTGGTTATTCCAGAATTTTTTCCTGTTCCTGGTGCTATTTCTGAAGTAATTTCCAGAGAATGGAATAATTTGGGTAATTCATTTACTCCTTCTAAACGTTTTAAGCAATTATATCCTGTGCCGTCTGACAGATTAGAATTTTGGGACAAAATCCCTAGAGTTGATGGGGCTATTTCTACCCTTGCTAAACGTACTACTATTCCTACGTCAGATGGTACTTCGTTTAAGGATCCTTTAGATAGGAAAATTGAATCCTTTCTAAGAAAAGCTTATCTGTGTTCAGGTAATCTTCTTAGATCTGCTATATCATTGGCTGATGTTGCTGCAGCTTCAACTTTTTGGTTGGAAACTTTAGCGCAACAAGTAACAGATCATGATTCTCATAATATTATTATTCTTCTTCAACATGCTAATAATTTTATCTGTGATGCCATTTTTGATATTATCAGGGTTGATGTCAGGTTTATGTCTCTAGCTATTTTAGCTAGAAGAGCTTTATGGCTTAAAACTTGGAATGCTGATATGGCTTCTAAATCAACTCTACTTTCCATTTCTTTCCAGGGTAACAAATTATTTGGTTCTCAGTTGGATTCTATTATCTCAACTGTTACTGGTGGGAAAGGAACTTTTTTACCACAGGATAAAAAATCTAAGGGTAAAAACATGGCTAATAATCGTTTTCGTTCCTTTCGTTTCAACAAAGAACAAAAGCCTGATCCTTCATCCTCAGGAGCAGTTTCAGTTTGGAAACCATCTCCAGTCTGGAATAAATCCAAGCCTTCTAGAAAAGCAAAGCCAGCTTCTAAGTCCACATGAAGGTGCGGCCCTCATTCCAGCTCAGCTGGTAGGGGGCAGGTTACATTTTTTCAAAGAAATTTGGATCAATTCTGTTCACAATCTTTGGATTCAGAACATTGTTTCAGAAGGGTACAGAATTGGTTTCAAGATGAGACCTCCTGCAAAGAGATTTTTTCTTTCCCGTGTCCCAGTAAATCCAGTGAAAGCTCAAGCATTTCTGAAATGTGTTTCAAATCTAGAGTTGGCTGGAGTAATTATGCCAGTTCCAGTTCTGGAACAGGGGATGGGGTTTTATTCAAATCTCTTCATTGTACCAAAGAAGGAGAATTCCTTCAGACCAGTTCTGGATTTAAAAATATTGAATCGTTATGTAAGGATACCAACGTTCAAAATGGTAACTGTAAGGACTATCTTGCCTTTTGTTCAGCAAGGGCATTATATGTCCACAATAGATTTACAGGATGCATATCTGCATATTCCGATTCATCCAGATCATTATCAGTTCCTGAGATTCTCTTTTCTGGACAAGCATTACCAGTTTGTGGCTCTGCCGTTTGGCCTAGCTACAGCTCCAATAATTTTTACAAAGGTTCTCGGTGCCCTTCTGTCTGTAATCAGAGAACAGGGTATTGTGGTATTTCCTTATTTGGACGATATCTTGGTACTTGCTCAGTCTTTACATTTAGCAGAATCTCATACGAATCGACTTGTGTTGTTTCTTCAAGATCATGGTTGGAGGATCAATTCACTAAAAAGTTCATTGATTCCTCAGACGAGGGTAACCTTTCTGGGTTTCCAGATAGATTCAGTGTCCATGACTCTGTCTTTGACAGACAAGAGACGTCTAAAATTGATTTCAGCTTGTCGAAACCTTCAGTCACAATCATTCCCTTCGGTAGCCTTATGCATGGAAATTCTAGGTCTTATGACTGCTGCATCGGACGCGATCCCCTTTGCTCGTTTTCACATGCGACCTCTTCAGCTCTGTATGCTGAATCAATGGTGCAGGGATTACACAAAGATATCTCAATTAATATCTTTAAAACCGATTGTACGACACTCTCTAACGTGGTGGACAGATCACCATCGTTTAATTCAGGGGGCTTCTTTTGTGCTTCCGACCTGGACTGTAATTTCAACAGATGCAAGTCTCACAGGTTGGGGAGCTGTGGGACAAATCTATGCTCTTTCTGTTCTTTTTCACAGAAAGATTGCTAATCTTCCTGATATTCATTGTTTTGTACAAGCTTTGGTTCGTATAAAACCTGTCATTAAGTCAATTTCTCCTCCTTGGAGTTTGAATTTGGTTCTGGGGGCTCTTCAAGCTCCTCCCTTTGAACCTATGCATTCATTGGACATTAAATTACTTTCTTGGAAAGTTTTGTTCCTTTTGGCGATCTCTTCTGCCAGAAGAGTCTCTGAATTATCTGCTCTTTCTTGTGAGTCTCCTTTTCTGATTTTTCATCAGGATAAGGCGGTGTTGCGAACTTCTTTTGAATTTTTACCTAAGGTTGTGAATTCCAACAACATTAGTAGAGAAATTGTGGTTCCTTCATTATGTCCTAATCCTAAGAATTCTAAGGAGAAATCGTTGCATTCTTTGGATGTTGTTAGAGCTTTGAAATATTATGTTGAAGCTACTAAGTCTTTCCGAAAGACTTCTAGTCTATTTGTTATCTTTTCCGGTTCTAGAAAAGGCCAGAAAGCTTCTGCCATTTCTTTGGCATCTTGGTTGAAATCTTTAATTCATCATGCCTATGTCGAGTCGGGTAAAACTCCGCCTCAAAGGATTACAGCTCATTCTACTAGGTCAGTTTCTACTTCCTGGGCGTTTAGGAATGAAGCTTCGGTTGATCAGATTTGCAAAGCAGCAACTTGGTCCTCTTTGCATACTTTTACTAAATTCTACCATTTTGATGTATTTTCTTCTTCTGAAGCAGTTTTTGGTAGAAAAGTACTTCAGGCAGCGGTTTCAGTTTGAATCTTCTGTTTATGTTTTTCATTAAACTTTATTTTGGGTGTGGATTATTTTCAGCAGGAATTGGCTGTCTTTATTTTATCCCTCCCTCTCTAGTGACTCTTGCGTGGAAAATCCACATCTTGGGTAGTCATTATCCCATACGTCACTAGCTCATGGACTCTTGCTAATTACATGAAAGAAAACATAATTTATGTAAGAACTTACCTGATAAATTCATTTCTTTCATATTAGCAAGAGTCCATGAGGCCCGCCCTTTTTTGTGGTGGTTATGATTTTTTTGTATAAAGCACAATTATTCCAATTCCTTATTTTATATGCTTTTCTTATCACCCCACTTCTTGGCTATTCGTTAAACTGAATTGTGGGTGTGGTGAGGGGTGTATTTATAGGCATTTTAAGGTTTGGGAAACTTTGCCCCTCCTGGTAGGAATGTATATCCCATACGTCACTAGCTCATGGACTCTTGCTAATATGAAAGAAATGAATTTATCAGGTAAGTTCTTACATAAATTATGTTATTCAAACATTTATTTGCCTTGACTCAGGATGTTCAACATTCCTTATTTCAGACAGTCAGTTTCATATTTGGGATAATGCATATGAATAAATCATTTTTTCTTACCTTAAAATTTGACTTTTTTCCTGTGGGCTGTTAGGCTCGCGGGGGCTGAAAATGCTTCATTTTATTGCGTCATTCTTGGCGCTGACTTTCTTGGCGCAAAAATGTTCTTGTCATTTCCGGCGTCATACGTGTCGCTGGAAGTTGCGTCATTTTTTTGATGTTTTTTGCACCAAAAAATGTCGGCGTTACCGGATGTGGCGCCATTTTTGGTGCCAAAAGCATTTAGGCGCCAAATAATGTGGGCGGCTTTTTTGGCGCTAAAAAATTTGAGCGTCATTGTTGTTTCCACAATATTTAAGTCTCATTATTTATTGCTTCTGGTTGCTAGAAGCTTGTTCATTGGCATTTTTTTCCCATTCCTGAAACTGTCATTTAAGGAATTTGATCTTTTTTGCTTTATATGTTGTTTTTTCTATTACATATTGCAAGATGTCTCAGATTGACCCTGAATCAGAAGCCACTTCTGGAAAAACGCTTAACTGAGTTTCAGTTCTACCAAAGCTAAGTTCATTTATTTTAAATGTTATAAATGTTTATCTTTAGCTATGGTTTGTAATAAGTTATTATGATATACTTTTACATGCAGATTCCATTAGTGTTTATGCTTTATATATTTCCATTCTTACATCTTATGTACAAGAAATATTTAGAAGATTTATAAGAAATATTTTTCTGATTCTATTTTAAAGGCTTTGTCTGACTTCGTGCCTTCTAATAAAATTTTTAGGTCTTTTTCACTTCTTTTTTAATTATTGAAGTTTCAAATGACCAACAACATACTGATTTTTCCTTCTCTGATGATGTTTTTTCTCTTTCAGAAATTTTCTTCATCAGATATTGACACTAACAAATCTACTTTTTTATTATTTTTCTATTATTAAAGTACATTTGTTCTTTGTTGAAAAGGTGTTGATTATTTTGGATATTAAGGTAACTAGTTCTTTAAGACTAGCTGACACTATTTCTGCCTATTTATTTCTTCTGTGTTTTCAGAGGTTTTTCTTTCCAATTCCCCATTCTAGGGAATGGAATAGGCTGAGAATTTTCTTTTATTCCTTCTTCAAAGGTTTTAAACTATATTCTTTGCCAGCAGTTAAATTCAATTTGGAGGGTTCTCCAATTTATTGGGGCTATCTCTACTTCTACTAATTATGCTATTGTTTCTATAGCAAAATAGTATTTATTTTCCTTTAGATAGTTGTATCTTATTTATGGCAAATTTAGTTTCAGGTACTTTTCTTGGTCCTGTAATTTATTTGGATATTGCAATTGCTTCATTTTTTCTGTTTACTTTAAGATCAAGTATCAGATTATGATTTATTTTAGCATTGTTAAGGGACAACATTTACTAGATTAGGTGCTGTTGCATTTGTCTTGTTGTTTTGCATTTATTGATTATGCAAGTCCACTGTATTGACTGGTCCTTTAAACTGGACTATCATGCTAATAATTTCATTTGTGTCTTCATTTTATTGAATATTTTCGCAAATGAGGGTTAATCTATGTTTTTAGCTATTTTAGCTAGAAGAATTTTGTGATTTTTAAAAAAAATCCATATTTCTTTTGTTCTAAGATAATCAATTATTTGTTTTATAATTGGATTCAATTCTTAACTGTTACTCTGGGCTTCAAGATTTAGTTCTAAGACTAAAACTTTAAGCTTATACTAGTTTGGTTGTTCTTATTAAGGAGCGAATTCATGAGTTCTTTCCCAAGTAACATGTTTTTAATTGGGGTTCGAAATCAGCTCCCTAATATTGCGATGTACATGCCGTATTCCAGCTTGGCTGGTAAGGGGCAGGTTAAGACTTCTTTGAAATTTATTTGGTTCTATTTTGTCCAAATTTCTTTGATTTTATTCCAGTAAGGCTAACACTTTCTTTAACTGTGTTTCTGTCCTATATATTTTGGGTACTGTTGAAGCATGGCTAGGCACCCATGGGGTTCAAGCGCTGCTCAGACCTGGAATCTTCTGGGGTATTTCTTCCAGTTCCTTTTTTAGGAACCGGGTTTGGAGTTTTATTCAAACTATTTTGCCTTTTTATGGTCATTGATAGCATTATTTGTTTTCCTTAGATACAATAAATGCATATTTTCATTTTTCTGTTTTCATTCAGATTATTTTCTGAGGATGCGGAATCTCATATGATTCACTTGCTCTTCAGGACATAGTTAGAGGATCTTTTTTTCGAAAGCTCTTGATTCCTCAAACAAGGGTCACCTTTTTTAGGTTTCCAGATAGTTTGTGTCACTGTCTTTGTCTCTATCAGACAAAGGGATAATTCTATTGGGTTCCGTCTGTTGGTACCTTTAGTCTCTATTTCCTTCAGTTGCTATGTATGCACAGAAGTTTTAGGTCTTATGGCCTCAGCATTGGATTCAATTCCCTTTGCTCATTTTCACTAGAAAGAACCTTTCCAGTCTTTTATGAGTGTTGTTTCTTCTAGAACATGGTTGGAGGATCAATTTACCAAAAAGTTCGTTGATTCCTCAGACAAGGGTAACCTTTTTAGGTTTCCTGATAGATTCAGTGTCCTTGACTCTGTCTCTGACAGACAAGAGACGTCTGAAATTGGTTTCAGCTTGTCGAAACCTTCAGTCTCAATCTTTCCCTTCGGTAGCCTTATGCATGGAAATTCTAGGTCTTATGACTGCTGCATTGGACGCGGTCCCCTTTGCTCGTTTTCACATGCGACTTCTTCAGTTCTGTATGCTGAACCAGTGGTGCAGGGATTATACAAAGATATCTCAATTAATATCTTTGAAACCGATTGTACGACACTCTCTGACGTGGTGGACAGACCACCATCGTTTAGTTCAGGGGGCTTCTTTTTGTTCTTCCAACCTGGACTGTGATTTCAACAGATGCAAGTCTAACAGGTTGGGGAGCTGTTTGGGGGTCTCTGACAGCACAAGGGGTTTGGGAATCTCAGGAGGTGAGATTACCAATCAATATTTTGGAACTCCGTGCAATTTTCAGAGCTCTTCAGTCATGGCCTCTTCTAAAGAGAGAGTTGTTCATTTGTTTTCAGACGGACAATGTCACAACTGTGGCATATGTCAATCATCAAGGAGGGACTCACAGTCCTCTGGCTATGAAAGAAGTATCTCGAATTCTGGTATGGGCGGAATCCAGCTCCTGTCTAATTTCTGCGGTTCATATCCCAGGTATAGACAATTGGGAAGCGGATTATCTCAGTCGCCAAACGTTACATCCGGGCGAATGGTCTCTTCACCCAGAGGTATTTCTTCAGATTGTTCAAATGTGGGGACTTCCAGAAATAGATCTGATGGCTTCTCATCTAAACAAGAAGCTTCCCAGGTATCTGTCCAGATCCAGGGATCCTCAGGCGGAGGCAGTGGATGCATTGTCACTTCCTTGGAAGTATCATCCTGCCTATATCTTTCCGCCTCTAGTTCTTCTTCCAAGAGTAATTTCCAAGATTCTAAAGGAGTGCTCGTTTGTTCTGCTGGTGGCTCCAGCATGGCCTCACAGGTTTTGGTATGCGGTTCTTGTCCGGATGGCCACTTGCCAACCGTGGACTCTTCCGTTAAGACCAGACCTTCTATCACAAGGTCCTTTTTTTCCATCAGGATCTCAAATCCTTAAATTTGAAGGTATGGAGATTGAACGCTTGATTCTCAGTCATAGAGGTTTCTCTGACTCTCTGATTAATACTATGTTACAGGCTCGTAAATCTGTATCTAGGAAGATATATTATCGAGTCTGGAAGATTTACATTTCTTGGTGTTTTTCTCATCATTTTTCTTGGCATTCTTTTAGAATTCCTAGAATTTTACAGTTTCTTCAGGATGGTTTGGATAAAGGTTTGTCTGCAAGTTCCTTGAAAGGACAAATCTCTGCTCTTTCTGTTCTCTTTCACAGAAAGATTGCTAGTCTTCCTGATATTCATTGTTTTGTACAAGCTTTGGTTCGTATAAAACCTGTTATTAAGTCAATTTATCCTCCTAGAAGTTTGAATTTGGTTCTGGGGGCTCTTCAAGCTCCTCCGTTTGAACCTATGCATTCGCTGGACATTAAATTACTTTCTTGGAAAGTTTTGTTTCTTTTGGCCATCTCTTCTGTTAGAAGAGTTTCTGATTTATCTGCTCTTTCTTGTGAGTCTCCTTTTCTGATTTTTCATCAGGATAAGGCGGTGTTGCGAACTTCTTTTAATTTTTACCTAAGGTTGTGAATTCTAACAACATTAGTAGAGAAATTGTGGTTCCTTCATTGTGTCCTAGTCCTAAGAATTCTAAGGGAAGATCGTTGCATTCTTTGGATGTAGTTAGAGCTTTGAAATATTATGTTGAAGCTACTAAAAATTTCCGAAAGACTTCTAGTCTATTTGTTATCTTTTCCAGTTCTAGGAAAGATCAGAAGGCCTCTGCCATTTCTTTGGCGTCTTGGTTAAAGTCTTTGATTCATCATGCTTATGTCGAGTCGGGTAAAACTCCGCCTCAAAGGATTACAGCTTATTCTACTAGGTCAGTTTCTACTTCCTGGGCGTTTAGGAATGAAGCTTCGGTTGATCAGATTTGCAAAGCAGCAACTTGGTCTTTGCATACTTTTACTAAATTCTACCATTTTTTATGTGTTTTCTTCTTCTGAAGCAGTTTTTGGTAGAAAAGTACTTCAGGCAGCTGTTTCAGTTTGATTCTTCTGCTTATAATTTCAGTTTTTTCATTATAAGATTTAAACTTTATTTTCAGCGGAATTGGCTGTCTTTATTTTATCACTCCCTCTCTAGTGACTCTTGCGTGGAAAGATCCACATCTTGGGTAGTCATTATCCCATACGTCACTAGCTCATGGACTCTTGCTAATTACATGAAAGAAAACATAATTTATGTAAGAACTTACCTGATAAATTCATTTCTTTTCATATTAGCAAGAGTCCATGAGGCCCACCCTTTTTTGTGGTGGTTATGATTTTTTTGTATAAAGCACAATTATTCCAATTCCTTATTTTTTATGCTTTCGCACTTTTGTCTTATCACCCCACTACTTGGCTATGCATTAAACTGATTTGTGGGTGTGGTGAGGGGTGTATTTATAGGCATTTTGAGGTTTGGGAAACTTTGCCCCTCCTGGTAAGAACATACGTCACTAGCTCATGGACTCTTGCTAATATGAAAGAAATGAATTTATCAGGTAAGTTCTTACATAAATTATGTTTTTAAAATGGCAAGGAATCTTAACTAGATGTTCATTAGATTTAATGCAGTTAATACTTAGGTATGAACGAAAACAACATTAACAACTAACACAGCTAGTTGAAGAGACCAAGATACAAACAAATAAATATACCACACATAAAGACTTTGTTACACTGGATCAAAAACTCAAATTTCACATTGATAAACTTAAAGAGGAGCTAACTGAAACAAAGAATAGGAAATTGCAGAGGGATTGGTTAGTCCAGTGATTTACAACCTTTTTTTTTTTTTCTGCCGTGGCACACTTTTTACATTAAATAAAATCCTGCGGCACACCACCATCCTAAAATTTTACAAAATCACACATTGTAGCCTAATACAGCATATATATACACATACATATATACAGTATACACACACATACTGTGCTTTCATGCTATGCCTCCTACAAACTATACGTGACATATTTGACATTCATTCACACAAACAATCATAATGATTGTCTGTGAATGAATGTCAATATGTCATGGCTGTAAATGATGCCTGCCTGCCTGCCTGCCTGCCTGATGAGCCTGTCACATCAAAACAAGCAAAATTTAAAAAATATGTCACGCTGCTGTCAGTCTGCCGCGGCACACCTGAGGATCTCTCACGGCACACTAGTTGAAAAGCACTGAGTTAGACCACCAAAAAGGAAACATATATAAATCTAACTATAAAAGAAGGACCCCCCCCCCGGTACACTATAGGGAATCATGAAGAAACAAAAAGATCAGATAGTTCACTAACTGAGTCAGACACCTCAGATGAGGAGCAAGCACAAGTAGCAGTTGTGAGTCATTGAATGATCCTGCTATTACTAGGATTTTTTTTAAGAAAAGGATCTGTTTCCCCCCCCCCCCCCAAAAAAAAAAAAAGAACTATAAGAACAAGCCAGCAAAACAAGGGCAGACCACACAACAAACAGAAATACATTGTGGAAGTTTTCAAATAATTAACCTAGTTGGAATTCAACTAAAGAAAGAACACTACACTCTTGTCAAAAGGACTTTCATTTATACCAACAGATAGATTTGACTAATTCAATTGGGTAAAGGACACACACCTATTTGCTAGAAAACTTGCATTACACAAATATAAGGTTTCAAATAGAGACTGCTTAAATGCTATGGGTATAGAGGAAGACCATGATATGATCAATATAATGGTAAATCTATTAAATGAAAACCAGGATGATGAAGTAAAAGGAAATTTATGCTTACCTGATAAATTGATTTATTCTATGATACGACAAGTCCACGGATTCATCCTTTACTTCTGGGATATTATCCTCCTGCTAACAGGAAGTGGCAAAGAGCACCACAGCAGAGCTGTCTATATAGCTCCTCCCTTGACTCCACCCCTCAGTCATTCGATCGAAGGTATAGGAAGAAAAAGGAGAAACTAAAAGGTGCAGAGGTGACTGAAGTTTTAAACCAAAAAATATAATCTGTCTTAAATTGACAGGGCGGGCCGTGGACTTGTGGTATCATAGAAGAAATCAATTTATCAGGTAAGCATAAATTTCCTTTTCTTCTATAAGATACGATGAGAAGCTACAGGACACGGATGAACGGGAGGGACAAGACAGATACCTAAACAGAAGGCACCACATCTTGAAGAACTTTTCTCCCAAAAATAGCCTCAGAAGAAGCAAAAGTATCAAATTTGGAAAATGTATGAAGGGAAGACCAAGTCACAGCCTTACAAATCTGTTCAACAGAAGCATCGTTTTTAAAAGCCCATGTGGAAGCCACCGCTCTAATAGAATGAGCTGTAATTCTTTCAGGAGGCTGCTGTCCAGCAGTCTCATATGCCAAACGGATGATGCATTTCAGCCAAAACGAAAGAGAGGTAGCCATAGCTTTTTGACCTCTACGCTTTACAGAATATACAACAAACAGAGAAGATGTTTGACGGAAATCCTTGGTCGCTTGCAAGTAAAACTTCAAGGCACGAACCACGTCCAAGTTATGTAACAGACGCTTCTTCTTAGAAGAAGGGTTAGGACAGAGAAGGAACAACAATTTCCTGATTAATATCCTTATTTGAAACAACTTTAGGAAGGAATCCAGGTTTAGTGCGCAAAACCACCTTATCAGAATGGAATATAAGATAAGGCGAGTCGCATTGTAACGCAGATAGCTCAGAAACTCTTAGAGCAGAAGAGATAGCTACTAAAAACAGAACTTTCCAAGATAGAAGTTTAATATCTATGGAATGCATGGGTTCAAACGGAACCCCTTGAAGAACATTAAGAACTAAATTCAAACTCCATGGCGGAGCAACAGGTTTAAACACAGGCTTAATTCTAACCAAAGCCTGACAAAACGACTGAACGTCTGGGACATCTGCCAGACGCTTGTGTAGTAAGATTGACAAATCAGAAATCTGTCCCTTTAAGGAACTAGCTGATAACCGCTTCTCCAATCCTTCTTGGAGAAAGGACAAAGTCCTAGGAATCCTGATCTTACTCCATGATTAGCCTTTGGATTCACACCAATAAAGATATTTACGCCATATCTTATGATAAATTTTCCTAGTGACAGGCTTCCAAGCCAGAACCAAGGTATCAATGACCGACTCAGAGAATCACTGCTTTGATAGAATCAAGCGTTCAATCTCCAGGCAGTCAGCTGCAGAGAAATTAGATTTGGATGTTGGAACGGACCCTGAATGAGAAGGTCCTGTCTCAGTGGCATTTTCCACGGTGTCAAAGATGACTTTTCCACCAGATCTGCATACCAAGTCCTGCGTGGCCACGCAGGCGCTATCAATATTACTGAAGCCCTCTCCTGTTTGATTCTTGCAACCAGACGAGGTAGAAGAGGAAAAGGAGGAAACACATAAGCCAGGTTGAACGACCACGGTACTGCTAGAGCATCTATCAGTACAGCTTGAGGATCCCTTGATCTGGACCCGTAACAAGGAAGTTTGGCATTCTGACAAGATGCCATCAGATCCAATTCCGGTGTGCCCCATTGATGAATCAATTTCGCAAACACCTCCGGATGGAGTTCCCACTCCCCCGGATGAAAAGTCTGACGACTTAGAAAATCCGCTTCCCAGTTCTCCACTCCTGGGATATATATTGCTGATAGATGGCAAGAGCGAGTCTCTGCCCATTGAATTATTTTGAAAACCTCTATCATCACTAGAGAACTCTCTGTTCCCCCTTGATGATTGATATATGCTACAGTCGTGATATTGTCCAACTGGAATCTTATGAATTTGGCCGAAGCCAGCTGAGGCCACGCTTGAAGCGCGTTGAATATTGCTCTCAGTTCCAGAATATTTATTGGTAGTAAGGACTCCTCCTGAGTCTACACACCCTGAGCCTTCAGGGAATTCCAGACTGCACCCCAGCCCAAGAGGCTGGCGTCCGTCGTCACTATGACCCATGCTGGCCTGCGGAAGCACATTCCCTGGGACAGATGATCCTGTGACAACCACCAAAGAAGAGAGTCTCTGGTCTCTAGATCCAGATTTATCTGCGGAGATAAATCGGCATAATCCCCATTCCACTGTCTGAGCATGCACAGCTGCAGTGGTCTGAGATGTAAGCGCGCAAACGGAACTATGTCCATTGCCGCTACCATAAGTCCAATTACCTCCATACACTGAGCCACTGATGGCCGAGGAATGGAATGAAGTGCTCGGCAAGTGGTTAAGATCTTTGATTTTCTGATCTCCGTCAGAAAAATCTTCATGTCTACCGAGTCTATCAGAGTTCCTAGGAATGGAACTCTTGTCAGAGGAACAAGTGAACTCTTTTTTACGTTCACCTTCCACCCGTGAGTTCTTAGAAAAGCCAACATGATGTCCGTGTGAGATTTGGCTAGATGGTAAGTTGACGCCTGAATCAAAATATCGTCCTGATAGGACGCCACTGCTATGCCCCGCAGCCTTAGAACCGCCAGAAGGGACCCTAGCACCTTTGTGAAAATTCTGGGAGCTGTGGCCAACCGAAAGGAAGGGCCACAAACTGGTAATGTTTGTCCAGGAAGGTGAACCTGAGGAACTGGTGATGATCTTTGTGTATAGGAATGTGAAGATACGCATCCTTCAAATCCACGGTGGATCATTGGTCAAATTGTACGTATGGTCTCCATCTTGAAAGATGGGACTTTGAGAAATTTGTTTAGAGTTTTGAGATCTAAAATCAGTCTGAAGGTTCCCATTTTTGGGTACCACAAACAGATTGGAGTAAAACCCCTGCCCCTGTTCTACTTTAGGAACTGGGCAGATTACACCCATGGTGTATAAGTCTTCTACACAGCATAATAACGCCTCTCTTTTTGTCTGGTTTACAGACAAACGTGAAAGATGAAATCTCCCCCTTGGGAGAGAATCTTTGAATTCTAGACGATACCCCTGGGTCACAATTTCTAATGCCCAGGAATCCTGAACATCTCTTGTCCAAGCCTGAGCGAAGAGAGAAAGTCTGCCCCCTACTAGATCCGGTCCCGGATCGGGGGCTGCCCCTTCATGCTGTCTTGGTAGCAGCAGCGGGCTTCTTGGCCTGTTTACCTTTATTCCAGGTCTGGTTAGGTCTCCAGGCTGACTTGGATTGAGCAAAGTTCCCCTCCTGCTTGGAGGGGGATGAGGAAGTAGAGGGACCGCCTTTAAAGTTTCGAAAGGAACGAAAATTATTCTGTTTGGTCCTCATTTTAACCATCTTGTCCTGAGGAAGGGCATGACCTTTACCTCCAGTAATGTCGGAAATGATCTCCTTTAGTTCAGGCCTGAATAGGGTCTTACCCTTAAAGGGAATAGCTAAAAGCTTGGATTTAGATGACACATCAGCAGACCATGACTTAATCCATAACACTCTACGCGCTAAAATGGCAAAGCCTGCATTTTTAGCCGCTAACTTAGCCATTTGGAAAGCGGCATCTGTAATAAAATTATTAGCTAGCTTGAGAGCCTTAATTTTATCCAAAATATCATCTAATGGGGTCTCAACCTTAAAGGATTACTTTCTGTTATAATTTTTAAGCCAAACAACTAGCATATTAAAGTTAATAAACATTAATTAAAACCTACTGACCTATATTTTCTCCAAAACGAAGTTTCATAACGTTCTAAAAGTTATATCTTTTATTCGCCGATGATGTCACATTATCCTGCCCACTATTTTCAGCACTGCATGTTCAAAATACTTAAACCAATAACTTTGTGTTTAAAGCGCCATTTTGAAACCTAGGTATTGTAAACGGATTGGTACAGAGCAAAGGATACCCACGGAGTGGGTTTGGAAAACAATTAAATTTGCAGACAAGATTTCTGATATACGGTAGAGATATGTTAATGAAATGCTATTGATAAAAAGCATATTTGGGGTAGTTAGTTAGTAACAGGCATATAAAATATTTACTTACAGTGGCCCTTTAAGAGACTCCTCTAGAGCCTCAAACCAAAAAGCTGCTGCAGTAGTTACTGGAACAATGCACGCTATAGGTTGCATAAGAAAACCCTGATGAATAAAAAACTTCTTTAGAAGCCCTTCTAATTTTTTTATCCATAGGATCTTTGAAAGCACAACTGTCCTCAATAGGTATAGTAGTACGCTTAGCCAGGGTAGATATAGCTCCCTCCACCTTAGGGACCGTATGCCACGAATCCCGAATGGTGTCAGATATGGGAAACATTTTCTTAAAAGTAGGAGGGGGAGAGAACGGAATGCCTGGTCTATACCATTCCTTAGTAACAATGTCCGAAATTCTTCTAGGGACTGGAAAAACATTAGTGTAAGTAGGGACCTCTAGATATTTATCCATTTTACACAGTTTCTCTGGCGGGATGACAATAGGGTCACAATCATCCAGAGTCGCTAAAACCTCCCTGAGTAACAAGCGGAGGTGTTCAAGCTTAAATTTAAAGGCCGTCATATCTGAGTCTGTTTGAGGGAACATCTTTCCTGAATCAGAAAGCTCTCCCTCAGACAGCAATTCCCCCACCCCCAAATCAGAACACTGTGAGGGTACATTGGAGATGGCCAATAAAGCATCAGAGGGCTCAGCATTTACTCTAATACCGGACCTACTGCACTTACCCTGTAAACCAGGCTGTTTAGATAATACCTCTGTAAGGGTAGTAGACATAACTGCAGCCATATCTTGCAGGGTGAAAGAATTAGACGCACTAGAAGAACTTGGTGTCGCTTGGGCGGGCGTTAAAAGTTGTGACACTTGGGGAGAAGTAGATGGCGTAACCTGATTCTCTTCTGACTGAGAATCATCCTGAGACATACTTTTATCAGCTAAAATATGTTCTTTGCAATGTAAGGCCGTTTCAGTACACGAGGGACACATTTTAAGTGGGGGTTCCACAATGGCTTCTAAACACATAGAACATTGGCTTTCCTCAATGTCAGACATGTTAAAACAGGCTAGTAATGACCACAAACAGGCTTGAAAACACTTTATTTTGTGAAAAAAATAACAATCTGAAAAAACGGTACTGTGCCTTTAAAAGAAAAAAAGCATACAATTTTTCCAAAACTGCTTTAAAACGATAAAATTATCTTAATTTTTTGATAAATGTATCCCAACTTGTCAGCTAAGATTGCCCCACAAGGAAAGGAATACTTAACCCTTAAGAACAAAAACGTTGTACCAGAAATGTTATAGTTAAACACCCCCTGCACCTCACCACAGCCCTGCTGTGGCGCCTACCTGCCCTCAGGGGTCTGCAAAATCGGATTAACCCTTCGATTAGGCCCAAACTTTCCTGAAAGGCCCACCGGAGTTGGAGCTTGCTGCTTGCATGGGAAAAACAATTGCGCAACTGAGGCGCGAAAATATGCCCCGCCCATCTAACTCGATGTCTCACAGCCTTAAACAATAACCGCACCAGAGCGGTCTAAAACCTAGCCATGTGGGTTCATATACCCATCTAAGTGAAGCCATGTGTACCCTCCATTGTTAAAATAAAGTCAACCACAAACATCATGTCATCAGTGTCAACCATTTTTTATAGCCCAACATACAGGTCCAGTAATACCCCTCTCTATACATTAGGATTACTGCTTACCCTTTCCCTCATGGGGATACTGTCAGCCAATTCTGAAATAACAGTCTCTCCAGAAAAAAATGACTGAACATACCTCAATGCTTGTAGCATGAAAAACGTTCCTCACACTGAAGTTTCTTAAGTACTCCTCAGCCATTCTGTGGGAACTACTCTGGATCTTAGTAACAACTGCTAAGATCATCAGTCTCCAGGCAGAAGTCTTCATCCATCTGCTGCCTGGGAAAAAATAGCACTCTCCGGTACCATTTAAAATAAAAAAGTCTTGCTTGAAGAAAATAAAAACTATCATTTTATCACCTCTTTCACTTTACCCTTCCTATTACTTAGAGTAGGCAAAGAGAATGACTGGGGGGTGGAGTCAAGGGAGGAGCTATATAGACAGCTCTGCTGTGGTGCTCTTTGCCACTTCCTGATAGCAGGAGGATAATATCCCACAAGTAAAGGATGAATTTGTGGACTCGTCATATCTTATAGAAGAAATAAGAGTGTAGTGAAGTCTATTTATCAAGCTGCAGCGGACAGGGGCGCATATACACGCCCTTGTCTGACGTAGCTCGCTTCTGGCGGTATTTAACATTGCACAGGAGCGCTATTTTGCGCTTGCGTGCAATCCCATCCCCTGCCCGCACACAGCCAACCATGCGCGGGCAGGAGCTGTGCCTTAGAGGTGGCAAAAGGTTAGGAAAGCAGCGGTCTGATGACCGCTGCTTGTTTAATACGGACTGCAGTTGTAGGGGGTCAAAAGGCTTGCGAAGCCTTTGATAAATCGACCCCTTAGTCACCACTGAACTGGAAGCACTTAATAATAAAAGAACTTAAGCTTCAAAGAAAGAACAGCCCTAAACAAATTAAAGAACAATTCAGATATAACAATCAAAAAGGCAGACAAGGGTGGGAATATGGTAATAATGAGTAATATAAAATATCTCAAGATGTGTCAAGACATACTTGACAATGAGGACAACTACACTATTAATCTATTTGACCCTACAGAAAAAAATACAAAACAACTGACCTCTCTGCTTAATAGGGGCTATAATGAAAGACTCATTACAAAAGATGAATTCCAGTTCATGGGGAATAAAAAAGCTAGAGTAGCAACTTTTTACAGCCTCCCAAAGATAAACCAGACAGAACCACCTGGTAGACCAATTGTGCATGGAAATGGTTGTCTCACAGAAAAGGTGAGTATATTCCTCGATAAGAAAGTAACTAAGAGGCTTTGTACATACGATGACTTCATATGTTAAGGATACTAAGGATGCTCTTATGAACTTAGAAAATATCACGATTAGAACAGATACTCTACTTGTGAGTATTGATGTTGAGAGCTTATACTCAAATATTGCACACAATTTGGCAATTGAAGCAATAAGATATTTTCAAAAAACAATACATCCTAAGGGTGAAGCCAAGGATAATTTTGTTGGGGATCTTTTGGAATTTGTGCTGCCACACAACTATTTTCTATTTAATAACAAAGTGTATTTGCAAACAAGAGGGACAGCAATGGGCACATGCTGTGCCCCACATATACTAATCTATTTTTGGGGTGGATTGAACAAACCAGTATCCTGAATCAGGATGAAAATCCATTCATGCAATATATAGACTTTTATATTCGCTACATTGACGACGTGCTGATACTGTGGACAGGTACCAAAAAGGGTTTTAATGACTTCATGGGGTGGCTCAACAACAACAAATATGGAATGAGATATACCCATACAATTGATGATGAATGTATTTTATTTCTAGACCTGATGATACGAAAAGAGAATGATGGCACTCAATAAAAATTTGTATAGAAATCCTGACCTAGAACCTGGCTCAGGGAAACACAAGGTTTCTTCAAGTGTGGCCACTGCAAAGCATGTAGAAATATGATACCAAAACAGTCCTTTGTACATCCAAAGACAAATAAAAGATATGAGATAAACAATTTCTTAATTGCAGATCAAGTATGGTGGTATATGTAGCCATGTGCAAATGTCCGCTGAACGATGTGGAAGAAACCTCATGAGTGTTGAAAACCAGGGTTTTGGGACATATTGGTGACATAAAATGGAATCACTCGGTCCCACATGAATAATAAAGATGCCCAGAATAAATAAAATATCCAATTCTTTGCCATTGAGCAATTAAAACTTAGAGGCAGTAAAGGTAATTTCAACAAAATGTTGCTTCAGAAGGAATGCAGATGTATACATGAGTTACAATCTGCATCACCAAGAGGTCTAAATGAAGCAATTTAATTTAAATGCTTTCTATAGGTTATACTGTGGTATGTAGAAAGAAATTAAAATTGAACGTATAAAGATGGATGGATGGTACTAATATAACCTGCCACCTTTTATACAAGAAAAACAATGATACCACCTAATATATATATGGTACAAGCTTACTAACTCCTGTGTGCTGGGGACATAATGTATTTTAAATTATATCAACAAGTGAGAAACATTTTTAAATTGGTACGAGTGTACAAAAACTTTTCATTTATTCTGAGGTCATAATGTATTATAGTATATTAACAAGTGAGAAAGACTTGTAACTGGCATATAAAAATAATGAAATGCTGTACTACACTTGATATAGAATAAATGTAAAGAAAGGTTAAAACAAACATGAGGGTTGATAATAGTTATAGAGTCAACCACATATCTCATAATAAAGAGAAAGTAATTGAAGAAAAAAAAGACTGTATGAAAATATGTGGGATTAAATAAGTGAAAAATAATAATTTCAAATGAATACGTAAAGTATTAAAGGGATAGTGTAATCAAAATTAAACTTTCGTGATTTAGACAGGGCATGCAATTTTAAGGAACTTTCTAATTTACGCCTATTATCAAATTTTCTTCATTCTCTTGGTATCTTTTTTTTTTTAAAAAGCAAGAATGTAAGCTTATGAACCAGCCCATTTTTGGTTCAGCACCTGGGTAGCGCTTGCTGATTGGTTGCTACATTTAGACAACAATCAGCAAGCGCTACCCAGGCACTGAAACCAGAAATGGGCCGGCTCTTAAGCTTACATTCCTGTTTTTTCAAATAAAGAAACAAAGAGAACAAAAACAAGATTGATAATGGGCGTAAATTAAAAAGTTGCTTAAAGGGACACTAAACCCAATTTTTTTTCTTTCCTGATTCAGATAGCGCATGCAATTTTAAGCAACTTTCTAATTTACTCCTATTATCAATCTTGTCTTTGTTCTCTTTGTTTCTTTATTTGAAAAAGCAGGAATGTAAGCTTAAGAGCCGGCCCATTTTTGGTTTCAGTGCCTGGGTAGCGCTTGCTGATTGTTGTCTAAATGTAGCAACCAATCAGCAAGCGCTACCCAGGTGCTGAAAAGAAGGCATCTAAGCTAAGGAGCTAGACAATTTTTGGTCCATACTCTGGACAACACTTGTTTAGTGGTGCTGTCCAATCAGCAAGGACAACCCAGGTTGTGAACCAAAAATGGGCCCGCTTCTAAACTTACATTCTTGCTTTTCAAATAAAGATAGCAAGAGAATAAAGAAAAATTGATAATATAAGTAAATTAGAAAGTTGCTTACAATTGCATGCTCTATCTGAATCAGGAAAGAAAAAAATTGGGTTCAATGTCCCTTTAAAATTGCCTGCTCTTTCTGAATCATGAAAGTTTACTTTTGACTAGGCTATCCCTTTAATCTAAATTGAATAAACAAAATGAATTATCCCCTGATCTAT
Organism: Bombina bombina; assembly: GCF_027579735.1. Taxonomy (NCBI): domain Eukaryota; kingdom Metazoa; phylum Chordata; class Amphibia; order Anura; family Bombinatoridae; genus Bombina; species Bombina bombina. Next base: position 221,406,814 of record NC_069507.1, read on the forward strand.
GGGTTAGAAAATATGTATCTTTCTTTGTTATACACTATAGAACTGATTTATGCCACGGTACTAATCTGGAAGAATGAAATGCCAATTCAGCAACCTACGATAAATCTAGATATACTGCACAAGATGCCAAAATACATATGATAATAAAAACAGGATAAATAATCTTTTGAATATGCCTATGAAATTGAAAGATGATACTCATTACTATAATTGAAACAAAGTCATCCAATAAACGCCATTTGCAGTGAACACTTCCGCATACATAAACGATTGCTTAGGTAATGCAGGCCTATAAAAAACAGGGAATCTGGGTGGGCCGTCCATAAACCCTGACGTCACGCACAGCGATGAAACACGTCGGTGGGCAGGGCTACAGGGGATCTTTGTCAGTTACACACTAACGTGCAAATGATAGTTACATTGTAGCGTTTATCTTACAAATTGCAGTTATTATGATAATTGATAAACATTGAAGTGATAATGAAACAAGTGTGAACTGTGAATAAGATATATGAGAAGAACGTTACGAATGTTGACTACAGCCATGCTGAATGGAAGCCTTTAATTGGGCAGTTTACAATCAGGGCACTAGCTAGAAATCGGCTAACTGTGTTTAATCACAGCAGTTCGCAGGTAGGAGGTCGCTTTTGAGCGCATAGGTATATCTTCTGTGTGAATGCATGATGTACTGTTGCCCTGATGTGTAAACCTGACATTTAGGAACCACTGAAGTGCCTTGGCCCTTCTTTTATTTATGTTTTTAATATGAGTATTGGGCACAGATGTAAGGATATATAGGTAGTTGTGATATACCCACCTCTAGCTGAGTCCCAATACTTGAGTTGTTCTGTGCTGCATATATGTTACAAATTGTGAAAATACATTTTTTAACACTTTATTATCTATTGCAGTGTTCAATTAAACACTTGGGCTTTCAAGCCCCAATCCCTATTGATCCCTAACTAGATTATAAAACACTATGTGCCGGCACACAAGATACAAAAGTCTTCCGAATCCAGATCAACAGAGGTGAATATACTCTAATCCTGTAGCCATAGAAGATGATCAATTAATTGGTGTCAAGATCTACAACCAATCCTCCTGTAGTACAATGATTTGATAAGAAGACTTTTGATTTGAGGAAGACCGATAACGGTGGTATAGTTGGCTATCTGATGAGTGCCTCTATTTAGAATTTCTGTATTTGAAACAGTAATGCACTATTCGTTTTATTTTCCTTTCACAGGTTTTTCTTATCAAATCATTGTAGTAGAGGAGAATATTCTGTAGATCTTGACACCAATAAATTGATTGTCTATGGCTACAGGATTAGGATATCTTCACCTCTGTTGATCTGGATTAGGAAGACGTTTGTGTCTTGTGTGCTGGCACATAGTGTTTTATTTCAAGGTAATGGATAATAGTTTTGCTATGTGTTTATTTTTATGTTTATTGGTATGTGTTTGTTTTTATTAAAGGGGTAGGAAACCCCCAAAATTTTCTTTCATGATTTAGATAGAACATACAATTTTAAACAACTTTCCAATTTACTTAAATTATCAAATTTGCTTTGTTCTCATTTTATCCTTTGCTGAAGGAACAGCATTGCACATCTAGTCAGTCAATCATACTGTAAATGACAAATGTGTGCAGCCACCAATTAGCAGCAGCTCCCACTAGTGTATGATATATGCATATTCTTTTTCAACAAGGGATAGCAAAAGAGTAAAGCACATTTGAAAATAGAAATTAATTTAAAAGTGTCTTAAAGTTACATGCTCTATCTGAATCATGCAAGTTTAATTTTGACTTCCCTATACCTTAAAATATGTACATTTGATTATTTTGGTTGCTATTATTTTACACAGTGTCATACTTAAAGGGACAGTCTACACCAGAATTTTTATTGTTTTAAAAGATAGATAATCCCTTTATTACCCATTCCCCAGTTTTGCATAAAAAAAACACAGTTATATTTATATACTTTTTACCTCTGTGATTATCTTGTATCTAAGCCTCTGCAAAGTGCCCCTTTATTTCAGTTCTTTTGACAGACTTGCAGTTTAGCCAATCAGTGCTGGCTCCCAGGTAACTTCACGTGTATCAGCACAGTGTTATCTATATGAAATACATGAACTAACACCCTCTAGTGGTAAAAAACCGTTAAAATGCATTCTGAAAAGAGGTGGCCTTCAAGGTCTAAGAAATTAGCATATGAACCTCCTAGGTTAAGCTTTCAACTAAGAATACCAAGAGAAGAAAGCAAAATTGGTGATAAAAGCAAATTGGAAAATTGTTTAAAATTACATGCTCTATATGAATCATAAAAGTTTATTTTGGACTAGACTGTCCCTTTAAGCTGTTTTCTCAGCGCTGCCTATTCTTTTATTTGCTACAATTTTTTCACTTCTATTGGCACAGAAGTATTTAGGTGTTTTTATATAATTTTGTAATCCCTGGGACCCTTAGATATATCCCTGTCCCTTTCAAGAAGTGTCCCTACCCATTCTGGAATTGAGAGCGATATGAGCCCCAGGTGAGTTCCATCTGTGATATCAGATTTCAGTCCCACAATGCAGTGGCATATGTTGATCATCGGGGGGGGAGACCCACAGTTCACTGACAAAGAGAGAAGTGTCTTGTATTCTCTACTTGATGGAAAATCATCAGTGTCTTCTTTCAGCGATTCATATGTGGAGAATAGGGAAGCAGGCTAAGTCAACAGACCCTTCACTCCAGGGAATGGTCTTTAAATCTGGAAGTGTTCCAAAAACTGGTTCGGCAGTGGGGATCTCCAGAAATAGATCTTACAGCTTTGCTTTTCAATTTCATGCTTCAGAGGTACAGATCTCATGCGAGGGATCCTAAAGCAGAGGTAGTGGACGCCTTGTCTGTTCCATGAACCTATTGTCTACGTATTTCCTCTAATTGTACTACTTCCTCAAGTTGTGGTGAAGATCAAGCAGAAGAGAGTGTCTGCAATTCGAATAGCTCCTGCATGGCCTCGCAGGACTTGGTATGTAGACCTTGTCAGAATGTTGGCTGTTCCCCCATGGCACCTTCCACAATGAAAGGACCTTGTAACTCAATGTCCTATCAAAATCTAGATTTTCTGAGGCTGATTAGGTGGAAATTGAACACCTGATCTTAGCTCAGAGAGGTTTCTCTGAGGCTGTGATTTATCCTCTTGTTCAGGCACACAAGCCAGTCACAAGACGAATTTATCATAAGGTGTGGAAGGTATATCTCTTGGTGTTCTGCTTGTGGGTTTTCTTTGCAGAAGGTAAGAATTCAACATATTCTTCAGTTTCTCCAGGAAGGGCTAGATAAGGGTCTTTCCTCAGGTTTAAGTAATGGTCAGATTTAAGCTCTTTCTGTGTTCCATAATAAGTTGGCACAGTTGGCGATTGTTCAATCGTTTGTTCAAGCTTTAGCCAGAATAAAACTAGTTGTTAAACCAATTGCTCCACCATGCAGTCTTAAACTTGTTCTTTGAGTTCTACAGCATGCCAGTGTTACAGTTTGGGAAATTGCTTATGTTATAGTTCTGTTTCTATGTATATATTGTATGTATGTATGAACATATTTATGTATTGGTATATAATATTCTAGTCATATTAAGTAGCCATGAGAAATATAGAAGCCTTCTATTTACTGTGCCCTGTTTCAAGAACAAAAGCCATAAAGCCTTTTGTTTACCATGCTCTGTTTACCTCAAAGAAAATCAGGGGATGGTAAATAAGGGTTATTATTTCCCCGGGCTTCCTCCCATTCAATAGTCACCAAATGTTTACATGTAAATAGGAGTCTTTCACGTGGCTGTTGGGGTGTGGAGGTGGTAAATAACAGGTTATCATGAACAAAAGAACATCTGACCTTACAATCAGAACAGTTGTCCAAACCATATGATTTATAGATATTTACCCCCTACAATAGCCCCTATTTACATGTAAACAGTTCAAACCAATGGCATTCGTTGTTCCAAATATGGTTAGAGAGGGAAAATTGAACCAATTAGATCAAAGTTACTATTAACAGATGGGACATGGTTTAAATATATAGAAGGAGATTTAGTCAGGAGAGGAAAGAGAGAGAAGAGAGGGGAGGATGAGGACAGGAAGTTAGCAGAAACATCCAGACTGTCCCACATAACCCTATTAGAACATCTAAATAAGGTACCTGTATCATGTATGTTTGTATAAGTGTATATTTGTCTTGTAAGTAAATGTAATTTTTATTGTATTTAGGCCTAAAGCATTGAATATTGTGTCATTTCATGTTTTTTAGCTGATCTAATAAATAATTGTGTATTTTGATTCCAACAGTAATTTTAAGAGTCTTATTATTTTGGGTTATTTATAATTTTCTCATCTATATGTGTATTCATGCAATATTTTAGGCTAGAACCTAGTCAATTCTGCCTATTAATCTAATATAGAAACATCTAATCCCATAGCTACAAATTGTATATTGTAAACCCCTTTTTAGCTAAACAATAAGCCAGATTTCATATAGTTATGTCTTGCATGGTCAAGAAGTATAAGTATATATTTCTGGATTAATTAGAATTGAATTGTTAATTCCTCAATGAGCCATAAAAGCTGTGTAAATAAACAGATATATTTCTTTCATGTAATTAGCAAGAGTCCATGAGCTTGTGACATATGGGATATACATTCCTACCAGGAGGGGCAAAGTTTCCCAAACCTCAAAATGCCTACAAATACACCCCTCACCACACCCACAAATCAGTTTTACAAACTTTGCCTCCTATGAAGGTGGTGAAGTAAGTTTGTGCTAGATTCTACGTTGATATGCGCTCCGCAGCAGGTTGGAGCCCGGTTTTCCTCTCAGCGTGCAGTGAATGTCAGAGGGATGTGAGGAGAGTATTGCCTATTTGAATTCAATGATCTCCTTCTACGGGGTCTATTTCATGGGTTCTCTGTTATCGGTCGTAGAGATTCATCTCTTACCTCCCTTTTCAGATCGACGATATACTCTTATATATATACCATTACCTCTGCTGATTTTCGTTTTGGTACTGGTTTGGCTTTCTACAACATGTAGATGAGTGTCCTGGGGTAAGTAAGTCTTATTTTCTGTGACACTCTAAGCTAGGGTTGGGCACTTTTATATAAAGTTCTAAATATATGTATTCAAACATTTATTTGCCTTGACTCAGGATGTTCAAACATTCCTTATTTCAGACAGTCAGTTTCATATTTGGGATAATGCATTTGAATAAATCAATTTTTTTCTTACCTTAAAATTTGTCTTTTTTCCTGTGGCCTGTTAGGCTCGCGGGGGCTGAAAATGCTTCATTTTATTGCGTCATTCTTGGCACTGACTTTTTTGGCGCAAAATTTTTTTCTGTTTCCGGCGTCATACGCGTCGCCGGAAGTTGCGTCATTTTTTACGTTCTTTTGCGCCAAAAGTGTCGGCGTTCCGGATGTGGCGTCATTTTTGGCGCCAAAAGCATTTAGGCGCCAAATAATGTGGGCATCTTATTTGGCGCTAAAAAAATATGGGCGTCACTTTTGTCTCCACCTTATTTAAGTCTCATTATTTATTGTTTCTGGTTGCTAGAAGCTTGTTCACTGGCATTTTTTCCCATTCTTGAAACTGTCATTTAAGGAATTTGATCAATTACATATTGCAAGATGTCCCACGTTGAAACTGAGTCAGAAGATACTTCTGGAAAATCGCTGCCTGGTGCTGGAGCTACCAAAGCTAAGTGTATCTGCTGTAAACTTTTGGTAGCTGTTCCTCCAGCTGTTGTTTGTATTGAATGTCATGACAAACTTGTTAATGCAGATAATATTTCCTTTAGTAAAGTTACATTACCTGTTGCTGTTCCGTCAACATCTAATACTCAGAGTGTTCCTGATAACATAAGAGATTTTGTTTCTAAATCCATTAAGAAGGCTATGTCTGTTATTCCTCCTTCTAGTAAACGTAAAAAGTATTTTAAAACTTCTCATTGTTCAGATGAATTTTTAAATGAACATCATCATTCTGATTCTGATAATGGTTCTTCTGGTTCAGAGGATTCTGTCTCAGAGGATGATGCTGATAAATCTTCATATTTATTTAAAATGGAATTTATTCGTTCTTTACTTAAAGAAGTCCTAATTGCATTAGAAATTGAGGATTCTGGTCCTCTTGATACTAAATCTAAACGTTTAGATAAGGTTTTTAAATCTCCTGTAGTTATTCCAGAAGTTTTTCCTGTTCCTGGTGCTATTTCAGAAGTAATTTCCAGGGAATGGAATAATTTGGGTAATTCATTTACTCCTTCTAAACGTTTTAAGCAATTATATCCTGTGCTATCTGACAGATTAGAGTTTTGGGACAAAATCCCTAAGGTTGATGGGGCTGTCTCTACTCTTGCTAAGCGTACTACTATTCCTACGGCAGATGGTACTTCCTTTAAGGATCCTTTAGATAGGAAAATTGAATCCTTTCTAAGAAAAGCTTACTTGTGTTCAGGTAATCTTCTTAGACCTGCTATATCTTTGGCGGATGTTGCTGCAGCTTCAACTTTTTGGTTGGAAGCTTTAGCGCAACAAGTAACAGATCATAATTCTCATAGCATTATTATTCTTCTTCAACATGCTAATAATTTTATTTGTGATGCCATCTTTGATATCAATAGAGTTGATGTCAGGTATATGTCTCTAGCTATTTTAGCTATTAGAGCTTTATGGCTTAAAACTTGGAATGCTGATATGTCTTCTAAGTCTACTCTGCTTTCCCTTTCTTTCCAGGTTAATAAATTATTTGGTTCTCAGTTGGATTCTATTATCTCAACTGTTACTTGAGGGAAAGGAACTTTTTTACCACAGGATAAAAAATCTAAAGGTAAATTTAGGTCTAATAATCGTTTTCGTTCCTTTCGTCACAACAAGGAACAAAAGCCTGATCCTTCATCCTCAGGAGCGGTATCAGTTTGGAAACCATCTCCAGTCTGGAATAAATCCAAGCCTTTTAGAAAATCAAAGCCAGCTCCTAAGTCCACATGAAGGTGCGGCCCTCATTCCAGCTCAGCTGGTAGGGGGCAGATTACGTTTTTTCAAAGAAATTTGGATCAATTCCGTTCACAATCTTTGGATTCAGAACATTGTTTCAGAAGGGTACAGAATTGGCTTCAAGATAAGGCCTCCTGCAAAGCGATCTTTTCTTTCCCGTGTCCCAGTAAATCCAGCGAAGGCTCAAGCATTTCTGAAATGTGTTTCAGATCTAAAGTTGGCTGGAGTAATTATGCCAGTTCCAGTTCTGGAACAGGGGCTGGGGTTTTATTCAAATCTCTTCATTGTACCAAAGAAGGAGAATTCCTTCAGACCAGTTCTGGATCTAAAAATATTGAATAGTTATGTAAGGATACCAACATTCAAAATGGTAACTGTAAGGACTATCCTGCCTTTTGTTCAGCAAGGGCATTATATGTCTACAATAGATTTACAGGATGCATATCTGCATATTCCGATTCATCCAGATCACTATCAGTTTCTGAGATTCTCTTTCCTAGACAAGCATTACCAGTTTGTGGCTCTGCCGTTTGGCCTAGCAACAGCTCCAAGAATTTTTACAAAGGTTCTCGGTGCCCTTCTGTCTGTAATCAGAGAACAGGGTATTGTGGTATTTCCTTATTTGGACGATATCTTGGTACTTGCTCAGTCTTCACATTTAGCAGAATCTCATACGATTCGACTTGTGTTGTTTCTTCAAGATCATGGTTGGAGGATCAATTTACTAAAAAGTTAATTGATTCCTCAGACAAGGGTAACCTTTTTGGGTTTCCAGATAGATTCAGTGTCCATGACTCTATCTTTGACAGACAAGAGGCGTCTAAAATTGATATCAGCTTGTTGAAACCTTCAGTCACAATCATTCCCTTCGGTAGCCTTATGCATGGAAATTCTAGGTCTTATGACTGCTGCATCGGACGCGATCCCCTTTGCTCGTTTTCACATGCAACCTCTTCAGCTCTGTATGCTGAACCAGTGGTGCAGGGATTACACAAAGATATCTCAATTAATATCTTTAAAACCGATTGTACGACACTCTCTGACGTGGTGGACAGATCACCATCGTTTAGTTCAGGGGGCTTCTTTTGTTCTTCCGACCTGGACTGTAATTTCAACAGATGCAAGTCTTACAGGTTGGGGAGCTGTGTGGGTGTCTCTGACAGCACAAGGGGTTTGGGAATCTCAGGAGGTGAGATTACCGATCAATATTTTGGAACTCCGTGCAATTTTCAGAGCTCTTCAGTCTTGGCCTCTTCTAAAGAGAGAATCGTTCATTTGTTTTCAGACAGACAATGTCACAACTGTGGCATACATCAATCATCAAGGAGGGACTCACAGTCCTCTGCTATGAAAGAAATATCTCGAATTCTGGTTTGGGCGGAATCCAGCTCCTGTCTAGTTTCTGCGGTTCATATCCCAGGTATAGACAATTCGGAAGCGGATTATCTCAGTCGCCAAACGTTGCATCCGGGTGAATGGTCTCTTCACCCAGAGGTATTTCGTCAGATTGTTCAAATGTGGGGACTTCCAGAAATAGATCTGATGGCCTCTCATCTAAACAAGAAACTTCCCAAGTATCTGTCCAGATCCAGGGATCCTCAAGCAGAAGCAGTGGATGCATTGTCACTTCCTTGGAAGTATCATCCTGCCTATATCTTTCCGCCTCTAGTTCTTCTTCCAAGAGTGATCTCCAAGATTCTGAAGGAATGCTTGTTTGTTCTGCTGGTAGCTCCAGCATGGCCTCACAGGTTTTGGTATGCGGATCTTGTCCGGATGGCCTCTTGCCAACCGTGGACTCTTCCGTTAAGACCAGACCTTCTGTCGCAAGGTCCTTTTTTCCATCAGTATCTCAAATCCTTAAATTTAAAGGTATGGAGATTGAACGCTTGATTCTTAGTCAAAGAGGTTTCTCTGACTCTTTGATTAATACTATGTTACAGGCTCGTAAATCTGTATCTAGGGGGATATATTAGAGTCTGGAAGACTTATATTTCTTGGTGTCTTTCTCATCATTTTTCCTGGCTTTCATTTAGAATTCCGAGAATTTTACAGTTTCTTCAGGATGGTTTGGATAAAGGTTTGTCTGCAAGTTCCTTGAAAGGACAAATCTCTGCTCTTTCTGTTCTTTTTCACAGAAAGATTGCTAATCTTCCTGATATTCATTGTTTTGTACAAGCTTTGGTTCGTATAAAACCTGTCATTAAGTCAATTTCTCCTCCTTGGAGTTTGAATTTGGTTCTGGGGGCTCTTCAAGCTCCTCCGTTTGAACCTATGCATTCATTGGACATTAAATTACTTTCTTGGAAAGTTTTGTTCCTTTTGGCCATCTCTTCTGCAAGAAGAGTTTCTGAATTATCTGCTCTTTCTTGTGAGTCTCCTTTTCTGATTTTTCACCAGGATAAGGCGGTGTTGCGAACTTCTTTTACATTTTTACCTAAGGTTGTGAATTCCAACAACATTAGTAGAGAAATTGTGGTTCCTTCATTATGTCCTAATCCTAAGAATTCTAAGGAGAAATCATTGCATTCTTTGGATGTAGTTAGAGCTTTGAAATATTATGTTGAAGCTACTAAGAATTTCCGAAAGACTTCTAGTCTATTTGTTATCTTTTCCGGTTCTAGGAAAGGTCAGAAGGCCTCTGCCATTTCTTTGGCATCTTGGTTGAAATCTTTAATTCATCATGCTTATGTCGAGTCGGGTAAAACTCCGCCTCAAAGGATTACAGCTCATTCTACTAGGTCAGTTTCTACTTCCTGGGCGTTTAGGAATGAAGCTTCGGTTGATCAGATTTGCAAAGCAGCAACTTGGTCTTCTTTGCATACTTTTACTAAATTCTACCATTTTGATGTGTTTTCTTCTTCTGAAGCTGTTTTTGGTAGAAAAGTACTTCAGGCAGCTGTTTCAATTTGAATCTTCTGCTTATAATTTCAGTTTTTTTCATTATAAAATTTAAACTTTATTTTGGGTGTGGATTATTTTTCAGCGGAATTGGCTGTCTTTATTTTATCCCTCCCTCTCTAGTGACTCTTGCGTGGAAAGATCCACATCTTGGGTAGTCATTATCCCATACGTCACTAGCTCATGGACTCTTGCTAATTACATGAAAGAAAACATAATTTATGTAAGAACTTACCTGATAAATTCATTTCTTTCATATTAGCAAGAGTCCATGAGGCCCACCCTTTTTGTGGTGGTTATGATTTTTTTGTATAAAGCACAATTATTCCAATTCCTTATTTTTTATGCTTTCGCACTTTTTTCTTATCACCCCACTTCTTGGCTATTCATTAAACTGATTTGTGGGTGTGGTGAGGGGTGTATTTGTAGGCATTTTGAGGTTTGGGAAACTTTGCCCCTCCTGGTAGGAATGTATATCCCATACGTCACAAGCTCATGGACTCTTGCTAATATGAAAGAAATGAATTTATCAGGTAAGTTCTTACATAAATTATGTTTTTATGGACATAGCTAAATTGTCACTCTGGGATGAAATCAAATAATATTGCATAGATATACATATTTGCACTTTACAAGTCAGTTTAAGGAACTAAAATTCCTCATATTAAATAACCTTTAAGATTATATTATTTGTACTCTTAAAATTTTTAAGACCAACTTGAACCCATGCATGCTCTTGATATTGAGATACTTTTTTTTTTGTGAAAGGTTTTATTTTTATTGGTAATTTCTTCCGCTTGGAGATTTTCGGAGTTGTCAGCATTTCAATACGATTGTCCTTATTTGATTTTTTCATCAGGATAAGGCTGTGTTGAGAACTAGTCCAAATCTTTTCCTAAAGTAGTTTTGGAAGGAAATATTAATCAGGAAATTGTAGTTCCATCTTTGTGTCCTAATCTCAAGTCATCCAAGGAAAGATTGTTGCACAATTTGTATGTGGTTAGGGCTTTACCTCCATGCTACCAGGGAATTCCGGCAATCATCAAGTTTGTTTATTCTCTTCTCTGGCAAACACAAGAAGACTACCGCTGTTTCCTTATCCTCTTGGTTGAGACATGTTATTCATATGGCTTAGTTAGAAGCAGATTCAAAACGGAAGTCAGCAGCACTGTCCAGGCCTTATATAAAAGACTTTTATTTCAACCAGACTGGGTAAAAAAAAAAATACAACGTTTCGGGTCAACACCCTTAATACATGATTAAGGGTGATGACCAGAAACGTATTTTTTGACCCAGTCTTGTGTAAATATATATATTTTTTTATATAAAGCCTGGACAGTGCTGCTGACTTCTGTTTTGGATTTGCTCTACATAAGGTTTGGCAGTTATCTTACATTAACTTGCACGGGGGAGGTAGTGGCTGCACTTCTTTTGAATCTCTTTACTTGGAGGCAGGTCATCAACCTCCTGAACAGATTACGGCCCACACTTGTTCCATTTCCACATCCTGGCCCTTCCAGAATGAGGCTTTGTTAGAACAGATCTGCAACGCTGCTACCTGGTCTTCGCTCCAAAGGTTCACTAGCTTTTATCAATTTTATGGTTTTTACCTCGGCGGAGGCTTCTTTTGGTAGGAAAGTTCTTCAGTTGGTGGTGACTACCAACTATGTAAATGTCTTGCTTTTTTATCCCACCCATCTCATTTGTGGACTCTACAGCTTGGGTATTGATTCCACTACCACTAGACATTAAACAAAATTTATGCTTACCTGCTAAATTATTTTCTTTCTTGGTAGCGAAAGTCCACACCCCGCCCTCTTTTTTTCCCGGCAGGGGCTTGTACTACCACTTCATCCCTGTTGTCTCTCTTGCTCTCCCTATCCTCTGATATAAACTACATGGAGGGAAAGGGAAGTAGGAGGGCTAGTTAAATGGTTGGGGCGTTTTTGTCTCCTCCTGGTGGCCAGGTGATGTAATTCCCATGTTAGAATGGACTTTGTGGACTCTTACTACCAAGAAAGAAAAACAAAAACATAATTTATGTAAGAACTTACCTGATAAATTATTTTCTTTCATGTTGGCAAGAGTCCAAGAGCTAGTGATGTATGGGATATACAATCCTACCAGGAGGGGCAAAGTTTCCCAAACCTCAAAATGCCTATAAATACACCCACAATTCAGTTTAACGAATAGCCAAGTAGTGGGGTGATGAAGAAAGGAGTAAAAAGCATCAACAAAGAAATTTGGAAATAATTGTGCTTTATACAAAAAAAATCATAACCACCATAAAAAGGCTGGGTCTCATGGACCCTTGCCAATATGAAAGAAATGAATTTATCAGGTAAGTTCTTACATAAATTATGTTTTCTTTCATGTAATTGGCAAGAGCCCATGAGCTAGTGACGTATAGGATGGAAATACCCAAGATGTGAAACTCCACCCAAGAGTCACTAGAGAGGGAGGGATAAAATAATAACAGCCATTTTCCGCTGAGAAAATTAAATCCACAACAAAAAAAATAATTTTTTCACATAAATGAAAAGAAAAAAAACTTAAAACATAAGCAGAGGAATCAAACTGAAACAGCTGCCTGAAGAACTTTTCTACCAAAAACTGCTTCCGAAGAAGCAAATACATAAAAACGGTAGAATTTTGTAAATGTATGCAAAGAAGACCAAGTTGCTGCTTTGCAAATCAACTGAAGCTTCATTCTTAAAAGCCCACGAGACTGATATAGTAGAATGAGCTGTAATTCTCTGAGGCGGGGCCTGACCCAACTCCAAATAAGCCTGATAAATCAAAAGCTTTAACCAAGATGCCAAGAAAAGGGCAGAAGCCTTCTGACCTTTCCTAGAACCCGAAAAGATAACAAATAGACTAGAAGTCTTCCTGAATTTTTTAGTAGCTTCAACATAATACTTCAAAGCTCTTACCACATTCAAAGAATGTAAGGATTTCTTCAAAGAATTCATAGGACTAGGACACAAAGAAGGGACAACAATTTCTCTATTAATGTTGTTAGAATTCACAACTTTAGGTAAGAATTTAAATGAAGTCCGCAAAACTGCATTATCCTGATGGAAAATCAGAAAAGGAGACTCACAAGAAAGAGCAGATAATTCAGAAACTCTTCTAGCAGAAGAGATGGCCAAAAGAAACAAAACTTTCCAAGAAAGAAATTTAATATCCAGCGAATGCATAGGTTCAAACGGAAGAGCTTGAAGAGCCCCCAGAACCAAATTCAAACTCCAAGGAGGAGAAATTGAATTAATGACAGGTTTTATACGAACCAAAGCCTGTACAAAACAATGAATATCAGGAAGATTAGCAATCTTTCTGAAAAAAAGAACAGAAAGAGCAGAGATTTGTCCTTTCAAGGAACTTGCAGACAAACCCTTATCCAAACCATCCTGAAGAAACTGCAAAATTCTAGGAATTCTAAAAGAATGCCAAGAAAAATGATGAGAAGAACACCAAGAAATGTAAGTCTTCCAGACTCGATAATATATCTTCCTAGACACAGATTTACGAGCCTGTAACATAGTATTAATTACGGAGTCAGAGAAACCTCTATGACTGAGAATCAAGCGTTCAATCTCCATACCTTCAAATTTAAGGATTTGAGATCCTGATGGAAAAAAGGACTTTGCGATAGAAGGTCTGGTCGTAACGGAAGAGTCCACGGTTGGCAAGTAGCCATCCGAACAAGATCTGCATACCAAAACCTGTGAGGACATGCTGGAGCCACCAGCAGAACAAACGAACGCTCCTTTAGAATCTTGGAAATCACTCTTGGAAGAAGAACTAGAGGCGGAAAGATATAGGCAGGATGATACTTCCAAGGAAGTGACAATGCATCCACTGCTTCCGCCTGAGGATCCCTGGATCTGGATCCCTGGAGATTCACAAGAAAGAGCAGATAATTCAGAAACTCTTCTAGCAGAAGAGATGGCCAAAAGGAACAACACTTACCAAGAAAGTAGTTTAATGTCCAAAGAATGCATAGGCTCAAAAGGAGGAGCCTGTAAGGCCTTCAAAACCAAATTAAGACTCCAAGGAGGAGAGAGAGATTTAATGACAGGCTTGATACGGACCAAAGCCTGTACAAAACAGTGAATATAGGAAGCTTGGTAGTCTTTATGTGAAATAAAACAGAAAGAAAATGGCAGAGATTTGTCCTTATAATGAACTTGCAGACAAACCTTTATCCAAACCATCCTGAAGAAACTGTAAAATTCTAGGAATTCTAAAAGAATGCCAAGAGAATTTATGAGAAGAACACCATAAAATATATGTCTTTCAAACTCGATAATAAATCTTCCTAGAAACAGATTTACGAGCCTGTAACATAGTATTAATCACTGAGTCAGAGAAACCTCTATGACTAAGCACTAGGCGTTCAATTTCCATACCTTCAAATTTTAATGGAAAAACGGACCTTGAGATAGAAGGTCTAGCCTTAATGGAAGTGGCCAAGGATGGCAGCTGGACATCCGAACAAGATCCACATACCAAAACCTGTGAGGCCATGCTGGAGCTACCAGCAGCACAAACGATTGTTCCATGATGATTTTGGAAATCGCTTTTGGAAGAAGAACTTAGAGGCGGGAAGATATAAGCAGATTAGTAACACCAAGGAACTGCTAACGCATTTACTGCTTCTGCCTGAGGATCCCTGGACCTGGACAGGTACCTGTGAAGTTTCTTGTTTAGATGGGAAGCCATCAGATCTATCTCTGGAAGACCCCACATCTGAACAATCTGAGAAAACACATCTGGATGGAGCGACAACTCCCCCGGATGTAAAGTCTGACAGCTGAGATAATCTGCTTCCAAATTGTCTATACCTGGGATATGAACTGCAGAAATTAGACAGGAGTTGGATGCCGCCCAAGCAAGTATCCAAGATACTTCTTTCATAGCTTGGGGACTGCGATAGCACAGAGTTCTAAAATATTGATTGGTAACCTCACCTCTTGAGGTTTCCAAACCCCTTGTGCTGTCAGAGATCCCCAGACAGCTCCCCAACCTGAAAGACTTGCATCTGTTGTTATCACAGTCCAGGTTGGACGAACAAAAGAGGCCCCTTGAATTATACGATGGTGATCTAACCACCAAGTCAGAGAGAGTCGAACCTTGGGGTTTAAGGATATTAATTGGAATATTTTTGTATAATCCCTGCACCATTGGTTCAGCATACAAAGCTGGAGAGATCTCATATGAAAACGAGCGAAGGGGATCGTGTCCGATGCTGCAGTCATGAGACCTAAAACTTCCATACACATAGCCACTGAAGGGAATGACTGAGACTGAACGTTCCGACAAGCTGAAACCAATTTTAAACGTCTCATGTCTGTTAGAGACAGAGTCATGGACACTGAATCTATCTGGAAACCTAAAAAGGTGACCCTTGTCTGAGGAATCAAAGAACTTTTTGGTAAATTGATCCTCCAACCATGTCTCTGAAGAAACAACACTAGTTGATTTGTGTGAGATTCTGCAGAATGTAAAGACTGAGCTAGTACCAAGATATCGTCCAAATAAGGAAAAGATTCTTGGAGCTGTTGCTAGGCCAAACGGAAGAGCGACAAATTGGTAATGCTTGTCTAGAAAAGAGAATCTCAGAAACTGATAATGGTCTGGATGAATCGGAATATGAAGATAAGCACCCTGTAAGTCTATTGTGGACATATAATGCCCTTGCAGAACAAAAGGCAGAATAGTCCTTATAGTCACCATTTTGAAAGTTGGCACTCTTACATAATGATTCAACATTTTCAGATCAAGAACTGGCCTGAAATAATTTTCATTCTTTGGGACAATGAATAGATTTGAATAAAACCCCAGACCCTGTTCCTGAAACAGAACTGGTATGATTACCCCTGAAAGCTCCAAGTCTGAAACACACTTCAGAAAAGATTGAGCCTTTACTGGATTTACTGGGATGTGTGAGAGAAAATACCTTCTCACAGGAGGTCTTACTCTGAATCCTATTCGGTACCCTTGAGAGACAATACTCTGAATCCAATGATTTTGGACAGAATCTGCCCAAATGTTTTGGAAGAATCTCAATCTGCCCCCTACCAGCTGAGCTGGAATGAGGGCCGCACCTTCATGCAGACTTGGGGGCTTGCTTTGATTTCTTAAATGGTTTAGATTTATTCCAACTTGAAGAAGGTTTCCAATTGGAACCAGATTTTTTGGTTGAAGGATTAGGTTTCTGTTCCTTATTTTGTCGAAAGGCAAAAAATCTCCCTTCCCCCCAGTGACAGTTGAAATAATCGAATCCAACTGAGAACCAAATAACTTATTACCTTGGAAAGAAAGTGATAGTAATCTAGACTTAGATACCATGTCAGCATTCCAATATTTAAGCCACAAAGCTCTTCTAGCCAAAATAGCTAAAGACATAGGTTTAACATCAATTTTGATGATATCAAAAATGGCATCACAAATAAAATGATTAGCATGTTGAAGCAAGCGAACAATGCTAGACAAATCAGGATCCGTTTACTGTTGCGCTAAACTTTTCAACCAAAAAGTTGATGCAGCTGCAACATCAGCCATAGAAATGGCTGGCCTGAGGAGATGACCAGAATATAAATAAGCTTTCCTTAGATAAGATTCAAGTTTCCTATTTAAAGGGTCTTTAAAAGAAGTACTATCTTCCATACAAATAGTAGTACGTTTAGCAAGAGTAGAAATAGCCCCATCAACTTTGGGGATCTTTTCCCAAAATGCCAATCTAACTGCTGGCAAAGGATACGATTTTTTAAACCTTGAAGAAGGAATTAAAGAAGTACCACGCCTATTCCTTTCCTTAGAAATCATATCAGAAATAGCATCAGGAACTGGAAAATCTCTGGAGTAACCACAGGGGTTTTTTATAAACAGAATTTAAACATTTACTAGTTTTAATATCAAGAGGACTAGTCCAATGTAATCAACACTTCTTTTAACAAGGAGCGAATATACTCCATTTTAAATAAATAAGTAGATTTGTCAGTGTCAATATCTGAAGGATCTTCTAAATCAGATAGATCCTGACAGAAGAGGATAATTAAGTATGTTGTCGGTCATTTTAAATTTCATAAATTTGGGGGGCGGAGCTAGCAGCCATTAGGAGCAGACGTGTCTTTGCTTAGCTCCAGAGCCTAATGCTGATAAAAAACAGAGTGAGATAAACTGACCAACTAAGAAAACTGCCCAAAGTGTTAAACAAGTATAGGAGGTGACATAGCTGCTCTCTGTGACCTTTCAGGAGCGCTGTGTCTGACTGCTGTACACTTATTTGACCGGACTGGACAGAGGAGTAAACTGCCACTCGATTACATCAGGCACTACAAATAGACGATCCGGAGGGTCGGGGCTCCGCTCCGGATCTGCAGTCTATGCTTTTTCTGGCTCCTGGCCCAATATAAAGAGAGTTGTGAAGCTGGAGGTAGAAAGACAGGGAACCCGGCATTGGCACTTTAGGGAGGGCTGCGGCCTACCAAACCCACGATCTTCCTTTGGAGCTTACCCTGGGAAGGAGATGTGAAGAAGCTGTGGCTATCGGAGGGTTATTTTGAAGACACTTTACGTGATAGCTGCGGATTGACTGCAGGGAAGCTGATAAAGGGGACCCTCCGGTACTTCCATCTGTATAGACCACGTGGAATATGTAAGTGCGCCATCACTCTTAACACACCACTGATATTTAACCCCTGACACCACTCAGGGTTGCCAGACATGAGATTAAGCTGCTATTTGTAAGGCAGAAGAAATATCTACAGCGTAAGCACACATAACACTGAAGCTGAAATAGCTAATAGGAGTAGTGACAAAAAAAAGACATATATTACTAAATCAGTCTCTCTCCCCTCCATTTCCTGCTGAACTGTGTGTCAGCGGGTCATATCCCTTTGTCCCTACCCGTCTCTGTCCAGTGTGGACAATTGCCCTGGGGAGAAGAGACAGAACAAGCAGTATAACTACTCAGAATCACACTTCTGAGATATGTCTCCATATAATCAGGAAGAGGACACATGCTGACTCAGTGGCGGCTGGTGACTTTTGAAGATGGGGGAGCACTAGCCCCGCCCCTCAGATGGCTCCGCCCATTTTATTGTGCGTGTATGGATATATATATATATATATATATAGACACAAAAATACACAGATACACACAGATATACACATATTTACACACACATACAGACACAAGGATATATATACACATATAAAAATACTGACACAAACTCTCACATATACATACATGCGCACACACATGCATTCATACATAAACATTCACACACATAGGATAGTCTCATTGTTCCTTTCAGTGTGCTTTGCTGTTGCACACAAATTATTGTTTCTATTAATAGTAAAGGCATATAACTAACTGGACTGCAGCACATTTTCTGATTTATGTTTGCATATTTATTTGGGTTTTTATTAGTTTTTTTTAATGGTGCAATTAACCTGCTGTCATTCTGGAGGTACACTGTGTAAAGGTTTGGTAAATATGCATTCACATAAGGGGTTAACAATGATAAAATTTCTTACACACACACAGATCTACACATATTTATACACACAGACAACACATACACACAAATGGGTATAGACACAACAAAAATGTATACTTACACACACATATAAAAATATAAAAAATACTGACAAACAAAGCACCAGGGGTGTGGAAATTTAAAAATAAACTACTTGTCCAAGGGACTAAAGCGGGAACCCAATCTACTTGTCCCTCATGACAATCTACTTGTCCTGATTCGTAAAAAACAACAACATTATTTACACACACACATTTACACCCACACAAATACATATTTACACATATACACATTTACACACACACAACCACATATACATTTATAAACACATATATTACACACATATTTACACAAACACACACACATGCATACATACATTCTGAGGAAGTAACCTAAGGCAGCAGTAACTGTTCTTTTAGCCTTGGCAATTTTAGAACTGTATGTAAGGAGTAGAGCAGACTATTTTTCACCCAATTAGAAAGTTGCCCTGGTGCGAAAATTTAGAGTGACAAAACAAGCCCATCCCATGAGGAACACATGACTGACCCACTGTGGCAAAAGCAGCCCACCCATAGAGTGATTTTGCTGAGTCATACCTTTTAGTGTAAATAAAATGTAATTTATAGCACTATGGCCAGGAAAATTACAAAGTAAAAAATAGGTTTAATCAAAAGGTTCTTCAAACTTTTTCCCCAAGACCTTCATGACCCACACTACCCACATGCTCATACAAAACACACACACCACACACACTAATACAAAACACATACTCTCATACAACACACTCTCATACCACACACACACACCACACACTAATACAAAACACATACTCTCATACAACAAACTCTCATAACACACACCACACTAATACAAAACACATACTCTCATACAACAAACTCTCATAACACACACCACACTAATACAAAACACATTCTCTCATACAACACATTCTCATACCACACACACACACCACACACTAATACAAAACACATACTCTCATACCACACACTGATACAAAACACACTCTCATACAACACACACACACACTAATACAAAACACACACTCATACAACACACTGTCAGCCCCATATCCATAGTTGCCTTAGCTGTCTGCAAAGACATAACCGGCATCAAATTGTGCTAGTGTCGGATGTATGTGTATGGCTAAATATCCTACCCAGGTAGACCTTAGTGAGCCCAATGGAGGGGTTAAATTCTAAAAAAAAATAACAATATCTGCTCATAGAGAGCAATTCATTTTTATGTGATTCATACTTTCTAATGCTTTCAAACTGTTTGGGGGTTTCTTGTCCGTTTTAGGAACATGTCATAACTTTCAAAAGATTTTATGCAATTTAATGAAAAAAATGCTAGACAATGTCTGCAAAGGAAGGATTGGCTGGATTATAGTATGGAGATGTCATTTTTTAATTTTATTACATGTGTCACTCACAGGGTTATCTTTGGAGTAACCGCTGGGGTGGAGTGTCCTAGCTAGCTTTCAGATAGGGAGTGATGCATATACTTCGTTTTTTCTCTGCAGGGTTTGGCCGCTCCTCAGCAGCTTGTGCCTGCTGCTCCTGCAGCTCAGACTTAAGGAGGGGATGGCTTGCACTGGAGCAGAGGTTCTAAACGTTCTTAATTTCCCTCATCCACAGCCCTATCATCATACTGCAGCTGTGTGAACCGAGAACGTTACATGGAGCCGCGCTAAATACTGACAGTGTTGGCGCGCAACAAAAAAAGTCCCTAAAAATACATATGTACAGCTGGTTCTTCCTACCTTAGCAAATGTTTTAAAAACTTTGTGTGTGCACATCGTGACCGCTCAGGGTAAGCTCACCAGCTGAAGTATCGCCTGCTAGGCTAGATTAGGGCAGTGTCAGTCTGCAGGTCTGCAGGAGCCGGTCTGTGACAGTACTCACAAGGATATCCCCCGACTGCCTTGTCAGCATTGTGCGTGCACGACACGACCGCTCAGGGCAAGCTCACCAGCTGAAGTATCGCCTGCTAGGCTAGATTAGGGCAGTGTTAGTCTGCAGGTCTGCAGGAGCCGGTCTGTGACAGTACTCACAAGGATATCCCCCGACTGCCTTGTCAGCATTGTGCGTGCACGACACGACCGCTCAGGGCAAGCTCACCAGCTGAAGTATCGCCTGCTAGGCTAGATTAGGGCAGACTATAACAGATGTGTTAAACGGAGGGAGAGGAGATACAAGATCGTTAATCTGTTTAACTTAAGCAAAGGAGTTAGTTTTCACTGCGGTCTTATTCAGCTGAGCTGAAGCATGTGTACATTTTCCTGGCAGACAGCTTTGTTCCTAGAAATAAATTGTAAACTAAAATGCTGCCCTACCTTGGTCCTCTGCTATCATGAATGTTAGGTCTCTCTGGTTCGTGCATACAGTGTTTGAGCTCCTCTCAGCTCAATGACTATCTCCGCAATGAGATTTCGCGCCGTTGAGCTGGGAGGAGCTTGTCGAGCGTCATCACGTGACTGTGAGTGATGACGCTCTTCTCTGTCACTGGCTGCTGCTGGCCTGCTGCCTGTCTCTCTCTAACACCTCCCACCCCTCGCACAGGCTGAAGTGTGCGAACAGCTCACTATGGGGATGGGGAGGCTGGGAGCTGCGCAGCAGGCAATTTTAGAATGCGCAAAGCACAGTGGCATAGTTTAGCTATCGCACGTGCGGTTAGGGCTTAGATAGAGTAAAATTTAGTACAGGGGCCAGGCTACAGGCTGTAATACTGTATTGTGTAAACTGTAAAATAATATTATACTGTAACTTTTACACAAGTACATCATTAAATAAATGAAATAAAAAAAAGAAAATAAGTTTTATATTTTTTTCTGGGGGTAAAAATAATATAATTTTTTCAATAGGGGGATATTGGAAAAATTATATATTTTTTTCAGTTTTTTTTTTTTCTTCAGGGATGCTGGGGGGGCACGTGCGAGTGTGCTCAAATGGAGGAGCCTCCACTGTGCTGACTTGTGAAATGTGAAAGTTATTTAAAGTGACATGTCTGTGCAATCTGACAGAAACATAATGCTCAATATTCTTCTGATATCAATAATACAAAACCCTGATGGCTGGGGTTATCCTTAACCCTGCTTCTATCTTTGAACTTTATCACCTGATGAGAGCAATATAATTGTAGTGAGTGAGGGTCTTGGATGACTTTTTAGAGACAGATGGACATTAAATAAAGAGGGTTATATTCAGCTAATCTTTAAAGGCTCAGGAAAATTGCATAGCCTTTTTGCTAAGGTGTGAGAGAGGTGGGTCTTGCACTGCCACGCTAAAGAGATAGTGCTTCTTTTCTTACAAAATAAAGCTTTGCTGCTGCAGCACTCAATATGTCTACTAGGAAAAACAAGCAAGACAAAGGGTTGAAATCTCTATCTATGGACACTTTTTTCAAAACGTCTAGGATACCCAGATCTCAAGAGCAGTCCTCTGCGGAGGTAGAGGAAGAGATAGAATCTGAAAATGAAGAGAGCTTTGAGGACATGACCCCAGTGACTAGGGCAGATTTTCAAACATTGGTATCTAAACAGGACATTGCTTCCAATTTTGAAAAACTATGGGAAAAAATGGATAGTTTTCAGGCTACAGTCACAGGTAGTCTCACGGATATCAAGAATAAAATTTCGGAGATGGGGAATCGTGTTGATTCAATAGAAACAGCTACAGAGGAAATGGGTGAAGAAGTGACGGCGGTCTCGCAGGCCCTGGCATCCCAGCAACAAACAATAACGGAGTTAGAGGAGAAATTAGAAGACATGGAGAACAGAAGCAGACGGTCTAACATTAGACTCAAAGGAATCCCTGAAACAATAGGGGCTGAGGACCTGCCTGGCTACCTTCAACAACTGTTCCATGCCATCTTAGGGACAGCAATAGACTCTGACTATCCAATAGAAAGAGCTCACAGAGCCCTAAGACCCAGGCCTAAGCCTGACCAACCTCCAAGGGATGTGATTATTAAACTCCTAAGGTTCCCGGACAGAGAAAAGATACTGCTGGCATCGAAACAAAATCCCACATTTAAATTTCAAGGGAATATAATCCAATTTTTTCAAGACCTCTGTGTTAAAACCCTGCAGAGACGAAACTCTCTTAGACCACTTACTCTCCTGCTGCGGAAAAACCAGATCCCATACAGATGGGGCTTTCCCTTTGCACTCTATGTGATACGAAATGGTAGAACAGCTACTATCAAGACCACAGCAGAGATTCCTGATATCTGCAAATTCCTGGATCTAGAGCCGCCAGATACCCTCTCTGAAGAAACAACATCACATCCGTCAGACTCATCTAAACCTAGGGCGAGGCCCCAGGGGCCGAAGTGGAAAAAAGTCACCAAGAAGAAAGGTAAAACCTGAAATCTCTAGGCAAAAATGAGAAAGGTCCTATATGACAATAGGGGTAGAGGAGACAAGGCCGCTGCAGTGACGTGGAGGGGAGAGTCCTATTGTCCTATTGCCGCCCAGCTGTAGGGTAAGTTTTAACACAGCCCCGTGAGGTGCAAGCCAAACGCGGCCGGGTGCAAGCCGTAATAATTCAAAGTAGGAAGGCAAAGCAGCACTCGTGGGACACCAAAAGTGATAAAAATCCAAATTTTATTCCATAAATTTAAAAGTTGAGGTAGGACCAGGGAATTAACCCCTTACGCGTTTCGTACTCCAACTGAGTACTTAGTCATAGGGATACCTATGACTAAGTACTCAGTTGGAGTACGAAACGCGTAAGGGGTTAATTCCCTGGTCCTACCTCAACTTTTAAATTTATGGAATAAAATTTGGATTTTTATCACTTTTGGTGTCCCACGAGTGCTGCTTTGCCTTCCTACTTCCTATATGACAATACCTTTGTTCCTGGACACAACCTTTGAAACTTATCCTACCTTGATGTCCCCTGATGGGACAGAGGGACTTACTAGGTACAAGATATAAAGGACTGCTAAGATCCCTTCACTCACTGTAAGTTATAATATGTTAAAAAATTCTGTTAGACTTGTACATCAGACATATGAAGTGTTTGTTTTAGTGTATGTTTATTCGAACAAACTTATGTCAATACTTGTTGTTATTATTTTTGTTATTGTTGGTAGTTTTGATGCATGGATTTAGGAAAAACTGTACAAGAATTTCTTATACATCTGCAAAGGTTGAGTTAATGAAATGTTGGAGCCTCATAAGAGACCAAAAATTCCCTAGATTGAGGAATAGAAAAAATGTTTATAGATCTAGGGGGGTCAGCGAACAAAAGCTACATATAACACTAGTTTCATCACATTGGGAAATAAATTCTAGAGCTACATATAGCAAAAGTCATAATTACACCTATGGCAGTGACGATACCCAAAGTAGTGCTAATCTCGCATAATGCAAGAGGTTTAAATACTGATATAAAAAGGAGGACAGCTATGACTAACTATAGAAGACTTAAAGCTACTGTTATTTACCTCCAAGAGACCCACTTCCTTGAGAATACTGTCCCTAAATACTGGGATAGAGATTTTCCGATGCAGTACCATTCTGACCTCAATTCAAAAAAGAGAGGGGTCTCTATTCTCATACACTCCTCAATACCGTTCACACACAGAGAAACTATATCAGACAAGGAAGGCAGATACCTTTTGGTGTTTGGACGAATAGGAGAGGTAGAGATTCTTTTAAGTAATGTATATGCTCCCAATGAGCAACAAGATACATTTTTTAGTACTATCTCTGACATGCTGACTGGTTGGTCTAGAATGCGAATAATTGTAGCCGGGGATTTTAATGTGGATTTGCAGGCATTGACAACACAGACTCTTACATCACAATCAAAGAAGAGACAGGGACAGGGTGTAGTCGCTAGAAATATCCTAAGACTACTCAGCCAACATACACTACATGACACATGGCAGGCGCTGAACAAAGGGAATGGGGACACTACTTTTTATTCCTCAGCTCACAATTCCTATACAAAAATAGACTATGTATTCACTAGTCAGATTTTGCAACCTGCTATTAAAGACCTAGACATCCACCCTTGTGTATGGTCGGACCACTCGATCACACAAATTAGTTTTGGTGACTTCTCAGACCCAAAGAGAATTAAAACCTGGACTTATGATCCATCCTGCGTTAAACATCCACTTATTAAAACCAAACTTTTTAATAGCTTGAAAGAATACTGGCAGATAAATGCAGAATCCACAGAAAATCCTATCACACCATGGGCAGCACACAAAGCGGTAATTAGGGGAGTACTAATTAAGGAAAAGGTTTTATATAAAAGACAAAATGATCGCCTTATACAAAAACTAAATACCGAAATTAACTCCTTAGAGAAAACACATAAAATTACTAAATCAAAAGCCACACTAACACAACTTATGAGTAAAAGGCAAACCCTACAATCCCTGTTGAATGACCAATCTATACGAGCTGCACATAGACTGAAAACAAATTATTTTATATATGCCAATAAACCCGACAAGTATCTAGCGAAAAAAATTAGAGATAATTATCAAGCCCTATCCATTCCACATATTCAAAACACTAAGGGTCAATTAACTTCCCATCCTCAAGAAATTGTTGATACATTTGCCCACTTCTATAGCGAGCTGTATGATGGCACTAAGGTCCAGCACACTCTCGCGACACAAGAAATCTTTGACTCTTTCTTACAGAAAGCAAACATGACACAGATAACGGAACAAGATAGAGTAACCTTGAATGCTAAAATTACCAGGACAGAAGTGCTGGCAGCTATTAGAGACCTGAAGCCAGGCAAGGCCCCGGGACCTGATGGGTTTTCGGCAGAATATTATAAGGCATTTAAAGATATTCTGATTCCCAACTTAGTAGTGTTTGCGAACCATATAATGGAAGGAAAACAGATCCCTACAGATCTTCTTAGAGCCAAGATAGTGGTAATACCGAAGCCAGGAAAAAATCCCCAGCTATGCGCTAGTTATAGGCCAATTTCGCTTATCAATCAAGATCTCAAGATAGTTACCAAAATTTTAGCCAACAGATTGAAACATATTTTGCCCACTATTATACATCCTGATCAGGTTGGTTTTATCAAAGATAGGGAGGCCCCAGATAATATTCGCAGGATGGTGTCGGTGATAGACCTTCTACGTGATATGGGAGTGCCTTCTCTGGTCCTGTCCCTGGACGCGGAGAAGGCATTCGATAGGGTTGATTGGAGATACATGCTAGCAGTATTGAAAGCCCTGGGATTTGAGGGGGGATTCCTAAAAGCTGTAGAGGGTATATATTCGACTCCCACGGCACATGTCAGAGCCATAGGACACCAATCAGAAAGAGTGTATATTCTCAATGGAACGAGACAGGGATGCCCGCTTTCACCTTTAATCTTTGCTCTGTGTATTGAGCCATTGGCAGCTTATATACGTAATTGTCCAGACATAAAGGGATTGGAGATAGGGAAGGTGCACCACAAAATCACTTTGTTTGCGGACGATGTCCTGCTCACCATCTCAAGCCCCCTGAAATCATTACCCTTTGTAACAATACAATTATTCTCTCAGATTTCTGGATATAAAATTAATGCTGAAAAATGTGAGGCGCTTCCTCTGTCTATTCCAAAACATACCATTAAACTAATCGAAGCAAATTTTGATTTTAAATGGGTACCAGAAGGTCTAAAATATTTGGGAATCAAAATAACAACTCATTCATCCAAATTATATAAGGCAAATTATTTACACCTGTTTAAGACAATTAGATCAGATTTGGGGAAATGGAGGAAAATGGGATTTTCTTGGTATGGGAGACTGTCGGCTCTTAAAATGACAATTCTGCCCAGAATTCTATACCTATTTAGAGTGCTCCCAATTAAAATTAACCCGACAGATCTAGATAGTCTTCAGAGAGATATCCATAAGTTTTTAAGGGACAACAAACATCCGAGAATACCACACCACATATTGACTAGACATAGGCAAGCAGGAGTAGTAGGTGCCCCTAATCTACAAGACTATTATATGGCGGCAAGGCTAGCTTAAAATTCCATTCTGGGCAGGAGACAAACTGATGTTCTCTGGCCAGTTTTAGAGGCGGAAATGGCAGGAGACTCCGGACAGTATTCTTTGGAATGCCGAACATTATAAAGATCAGGATACATATCAAAACAAGATTACACTGCTTACTAAACAACAGTGGACTTCATCACATCAGTCAAGGAAATTGTTCCCTGAACATTCATTAGTAATACCTCATAAATATATAATAAACGAGGAATTTAAACACCACATCAATAAATGGGAAAACAAAGGGTTATATAGAGTGGCAGATATGTTACTTCAAGGAAAGCTATTAACATTCACACAACTCCAGCAAAAATTAGAACCTCTCCCTTTGCATTGGTTCCTGTATCTCCAGATAACCTCAACAGTACGCACATATCTAGCTAGAAACAAAGAACACACACGACAGACCACATTAGAACATTTATGTATAGCCTCTACTAGGCCCAAAAAAAGCAATCTCCAGACTATATGTCTCAATTCAAGAAGCTAAAACCTACTCTAAGACCTCACTGATGTTAAAATGGGAAGCGGACATAGATAGGGAGTTTGAAATAAGGCAGTGGAACGACACAGTATATCAGGCTAGTAAAGGCCTTATCAGTGCAGACTTAAGGGAGAACATCCTGAAAACATCCTTTAGATGGTATCTAACTCCAACAAAGACAGCCCACATGGGGACAGGAAGCTCCAATTATTGTTATAGAGGCTGCAGAGTGGTAGGGTCATATATCCACATGTGGTGGGACTGCCCTAAGGTTAGGGGGATCTGGGAGAAGCTATCTTCCCTATTGAGCACAGTTTTACACGAGCAGATTACCCTTACTCCAACACAAGCATTACTGCATGAGAAGGTCCCACACTTGAACAAATATATTAATACCTTTATTAGAATAATATGCACTACAACTAGAATAGCCATAGCCAAATATTGGAAGATGGAAATACCAGCCTGGACGGAGGTATTGGCTAGAATTCAGATGGTATATTTGATGTATGAGTCGACTTCGTTTATACAAGAGACAGAGCAGACGTTTCAGAAGGTTTGGTTTTACTGGATAACAGAGAGTAGCAACAGTCGGGAGTAAATTATTACCTAACCAAAGGCTGGGGAATTAATGAGGATATAAGTTATCTCAGGGAGAGAAGAAAAGAGAAGGGAGATAGAGACATGACCCAATCTGCTGATGTATAATAGAGAAAGAAAGAGAAAAGAGATATTCAGATAGATATTGAAGTAGTGATTATCTAGATAGAAGCTGAAATGTACAGTGACAACTTGAAATTCCATGCTACTATTATATATGTTCTTTTTTTTTAGTTTTTGTTTCTTGGTTATGTTTTGGGTTTTTTTTCCCCATTCTCTGTTGGTTTTATTGTTAGTATGTTATAGGGTTCCAAACCCCCATGTCAAGACTTTCCCTACTCTGGACGATATACTCAAAGAGTTTTAAGAATATTATTAGAGGGAAATTACAATGAAAATAAATCACTCCTCCACACTCTACGAACAAGACTATGCCACCTTCGTTGGTTAAAGTCTTTGAAAGGAAAAAGTAAGGTTGATCTTAGGACAAAAATCAAGAAAACACATATGCAGACTATTAAAAGACCCAACGAGAGATAGACCGCTCTCTGTATGGAAAATATCCGGGCTAAGAGACTTTTTCTATGAAACATAAAATCTGTAATTAATGTTGTGATGTATACTAAAGATAACCTGTATGTAAACCTTATGATTTTTTTGTGATGGAGGAGGGAGATTAATAAAAAACTATTTCACCTAAATTTCATAAATTTTGTGAGAAGTTTTAAAAGACCTTTTACGTTTATTAGAAGGCAGGATGGCAAACAAAGCCTTCTGAACCACATCAGCAATAAAATCTTTTAAATTTTACAGGTATATCTTAGAAACATAGATATTGACGGCAGATAAGAGCCATAGGCCCAGCAAGTCTGCCCGACCTTACCTAACAGTATAAACTTATCTAGTTCGTAGGATAGCCTTATGCTTGTCCCATGCATTTTTAAAGTCCCCACAGTGTTTGCTGCTGCTACCTCTTGAGGAAGTTTATTCCATAAATCAATCACTCTTTCTGTAAAGAAGTGCTTCCTCAAATTACTCCTGAATCTACTACCCTTTAGCTTGAGCTCATGACCCCTTGTTCTTGAATGTTCCATTTTATGTAAAATACCCACAGCCTCAGTTTTACTAAACCCTTTAATGTACTTGAAAGTTGCTATCATATCACCTCTTTCCCTTCTCTCCTCTAAGCTATACATATTTAGGTCATTGAGCCTATCCTGGTAAGTTTTATTTTTTAGACCATGTACCATTTTGGTAGCCCTCCTTTGCACAGATTCAAGTTTGTTAAAGGGACACTGTAACCAAATTTTTTATTTCGTTATTCAGATAGAGCATGCAATTTTAAGCAACTTTCTAATTAACTCCTATTATCAAATTTTCTTTATTCTCCTGGTATGTTTATTTGAAAAGCAAGAATGTAAGTTTAGATGCCGGCCCATTTTGGTAAATAACCTGGGTTTTCTTTGCTGATTGGACAGCACCAATAAAAAAGTGCTGTCCATGGTTCTGAATCAAACCTTTACTGGCTCCTTAGCTTAGATGCCTTATTTTTCAAATAAAGATAGCAAGAGAACGAAGAAAAATTGATAATACAAGTAAATTAGAAAGTTGCTTATAATTACATGCTCTATCTGAATCATGAAAGAAAATAATTTGGTTTCAGTATACCTTTAATATCCTTCTGAAGATATGGCCTCCAGAACTGCACACAATACTCAAGATGAGGCCTAACTAATGATCTATAAAGTGACATAAGAACCTTGCTCTTTCTGCTGCAAATACCTCTACCAATACATCCAAGCATTCTGCTAGCCTTATTCGCTGCATTACTACATTGTTTACTAAGTTTTAAATCATCTGAAATAATAATTCCCAAGTCCTGTTCCTCATCTGTAACAGTCAGTAAAGTGTCATTGAGTCTGTAATTAACATTTGGAATTTTCTTCCCTAAATGCATTATTTTACACTTTTCTGTGTTAAACTTTAGATCCCAGTCGTTTGTCCAATCCTCCAATTGTTGTATATCACTTCTCATTTTGTCTACCCCCCTGGAACATCCACTCTGTTAGAAATTTTTGTATCATCTGCAAAGAGACATACTTTCCCCTGTAGCCCTTTGCTGATATCGCAGATAAATATGTTAAACAAAACAGGCCCCAGAACTGACCCCTGAGGAACACCACTAGTAACAGCCCCCTCTGCTGAATGAACTCCATTTACTAAGACACTTTGTTTTCTGTCCTTAAGCCAGCATTCCACCCAGTTCACAATTTTTTAATCTAGACCAAAGAGATACAGTTTGTGAATTAGTTTATTGTGTGGGACGGTGTCAAATGCTTTGCTGAAATCTAAATATGCTACATCAACTGCTCCACCCTTGTCTAATACTTTTGTTACATAATCAAAGAAGTCAATTAGATTAGTCTGACATGATCTCCCTGAAGTTAAACCATGCTGATTTTGGTCCTCTAAATGGTTTGTCTTTATGCAAGTCATAATTCTTTCTTTTAAGAGGCTTTCCATTAATTTCCCTACTACTGAAGTTAAACTAACTGGCCTGTAGTTGCCAGATTCTTCTCTACTGTCCTTTTTATGAAGAGGTATTGCATTTGCTATTCTCCAATCATCTGGGACAGCTCCTGTTAATAGTGACTGATTAAACAGATCAGTTAATGGGACAGTTAGCACTGATCGAAGTTCTTTTAAAACCCTTGGATGAATATTATCAGGACCCACTGCCTTTTTAACATTTATTTTTGATAATGCTAACAAAACCTCATCCTCTGTAAAAAGATAACTGTTAAGCTTGTTTCTATTTTTCGTAGCATCCCTTAATGTAGACATTGTATCTTCACAATCTTTTGTGAAAACAGAACAGAAGTAATCATTCAGACAGTCTGCAATCTGCTTATCTCCTTCTGTTATTCTACCATCAACTGATTTTAATTTTACTATTCCTAACTTATTTTTTCTTCTTTCACTGATATATCTAAAGAATGTTTTGTCCCCATGTTTTACTGACTGTGCTATCTTCTCTTCTGCATGAGCTTTAACCTTCCTAATTAACTGCTTAGTCTTTTTTTGTTACAGTCTCCATCAGATGTTGAAGGAACAACAGGCATAGTACTATTACTGATGGATACATTCCCTGCATGTAAAAGCTTATCGTGACAACTATTGCATACCACAGCTGGATATATAATCTCCACAAATTTACAGGAAATGCACTTAGCTTTGGTAGAACTGTTATCAGGCAGCAGGGTTCCAACAGTGGTTTCTGAAACGGGAACAGATTGAGACATCTTGCAAATGTAAGAGAAAAAACAACATATAAAGCAAAATTATCAATTTCCTTATATGGCAGTTTCAGGAATGGGAAGAAAATGCAAACAGCATAGCCCTCTAACATTGAAAAAGGCAAGAGGCACATAGAAATGGGGTTTTAAATAATAAAATTATTTGGCGCCAAGTATGACACACAGTGCAAGTGAAAAGTTTTTGCCGCTAACCACATCCGAAAAAGACACGACGCAACCTTGAGCAAGGAACTCTGAGTCAACTAAGATGCCGGAAATTACAAATTTGCGTCATCGGACGTAACTGCAGCAAAAATATTTTTGAGCCAAAAATGACGCAATAAACTTCGGCATTTTGCGCCCTTGCGAGCCTAATTTTGCTCGTGAAATTTAATGAGAAAACAGTCAACGTTGAATCTACGCACAAACTTACTTCACCACCTCCATAGGAGGCAAAGTTTATAAAACTGAATTGTGGGTGTGGTGAGTGGTGTATTTATAGGCATTTTGAGGTTTGGGAAACTTTGCCCCTCCTGGTAGGATTGTATATCCCATATGTCACTAGCTCATGGACTCTTGCCAATTACATGAAAGAAATGTATGCTTACCTGATAAATTATTTTCTTTCCTTCATGGCAGGGAGAGTCCACAAATTCATTCACTACTGTTGGGAATTCAACACCTGGTCACCAGGAGGCGGCAAAGACACCTCAGCTAAAGCAATAAGTATCGCTCCCACTTCCCATACTCCCCCAGTCATTCAGCTGAAGAAATAAGGAAAAGTAAGAGAAACACTAGGGGTATAGAGGTGCCTGAAGAAAAGGAAAATTCACCACCTTAAAATAAAAGGGCAGGTTCATGGTTTTTCCAAGCCAGGAAAGAAAAAAAATAAGGTAAGCATAAAGTTTGTTTTCTTTCCAATGGCAGGGAGAGTCCACAAATTCATTCATTACTGTTGGGAATCCAATACCCAAGCACAGAATGAATCGGGAGGGAAAATAAGGCAGGCAGACCTAATCTGAAGGCACTACCGCTTGAAGAACTTTTCTCCCAAAGGAAGCCTCAGCTGACGCAAAAACAGCAAACTTGTAAAATTTAAAAAAAAGTATGTAGAGAGGACTAGGTAGCCGACTTTAAGATTTGTTCCATAGAAGTTTTGTTCTTAAAAACCGAAGAAGCGGACACTGCACGTGTAGAGTGAGCTGTAATCATCTCAGGCGGCTGCTGACCAGCTTCCTCGTAAGTCAAGCAAATGATACTCCTCAGCCAAAAGGAAAGAGTAGTTGTAGTGGCCTTCTGGCCCTTGCGCTTACCTGTGTACAAAATAAGCAAGGAAGAAGATTGACTGAAATCCTTGGTAGCGGGGAAGTAGAATTTCAAGGCACAAACTACATCTAGCTTGTGTAATAAACGCTCTTTCTGAGAGGGAGGATTAGGACAAAAGGAAGGAACTACAATTCCCTGATTGATATTGCGATCAGAGACAACTTTAGGCAGAAAACAGACCTTAGTACGTAAAGCAGACTTATCCACATGAAAGACCAGATAAGGAGGATCACACTGTAAAGCATATCATTCAGAAACTCTGCGAGCAGAATAGTCAACAAAAACAAACTTTCCAAGACCAAAGTTTAATTTAAACAGAATGCATAGGCTCAAACAGAGCCTGTTGAGGAACACAAATAACAAGATTAAGGCTCCAAGTAGGAGCAACGGATTCAAACACAGGCCTGAAACAAATCAGGACCTGAAAGAAGAACTGAACATCAGGAAGCTAAGAGAAATTCCTGTGCAGAAACACAGAAAGGACAGAAATCTAACCCTTGAAAGAACTATTCAACAAACCTTTCCTCAGAACATCTCAGAGAAAACCAAAGAATCTGAGGAATCCTCACCTTATGCTGAGGGATGCCTCAATCCTCACACCAAGCCAGATAGGAGCGCCAAACCTGTCTGGTAAAAGATCCTAGTAACCAGCTTACGAGCCTGGGTCAGAGAATCAACTATCTTGTCCGAAAAACCTCTTTTGGACAGCACTAGGGGGTCAATCTCTACACAGTGCATATGTCTTCTCTTCCGTGGCGGGTGACTAAGTCTGCAAACCCGGTCCTGCGAAACTCTGCCGGAGCAAAGAGAAAAACAGAGGTCCACTCTTAATATTTATGGGATCACCCGGGGAAGGAGACCAAACGGAGAAAAACAGATTAAAAAGAACTGCCATGGAACCGCATACACAGCCACCAACACTGTCTGAGGATCCCTTGATTTTGACCTGTATCTGGGCAGCTTGGAACTGAGAAGAGAGGCCATGAGTACTAGTTCCAGAACCCCTATAGAAATCTAAATCAAACAAAAGGAGTTAAAACTACGCCATCAGGTCATTGAGATGGCTCTCAATTCCAAATGATGATGAGAAGACTCCTCCGACGATCATGGTCCCTGCGCCTTCAGAAGACCTCAAACCGTATTTAGGGAAAACTATGAACGCAATCCCTCACTACCATAAATTGTGCAGTCGAGTGTCGAACCTGTGGGGAAATTGCAGAGGTCAGTGAACTCGGAGAGCAATGAACCAACCTCCCTCTGGAAAAGTCCCCTTAGTAATCATGGCTAAATCTCCCCTGCCAGGGAAACATTCCTAAAGATAGGATGTCCAAACAGAGCCACTGGAAAAAGTATCTCGTAAGGTCTACCAGGATGATCAATCGGGACAGGTCAGAAGGATCACCAGTCCATGACCTGAGCATACCTAGCATAGAGGATGCTGATGGAGTGAGCAAAAGGAAGCCACCATGGAGGACAACCACCTCCAAAAGTTGAGCCACTGAAGGACAGGCAGTGGACTTGATAGGCAAGTAGAAAAGAGCGAAGTTCGAAGTTGATCCAACAGGAAGGACTGCATATAGAATGAATCAATGGTCGTTCTTAGCAAACTACCAAAAGAGGAGCCTGAACC
This sequence comes from Bombina bombina, assembly GCF_027579735.1. Lineage (NCBI taxonomy): Eukaryota > Metazoa > Chordata > Amphibia > Anura > Bombinatoridae > Bombina > Bombina bombina. Next base: position 221,440,683 of record NC_069507.1, read on the forward strand.
AAAGCATTGTCCAGGAAAGGAGCAGCCATTCTGGCCATCACTAGCAGAGCTCCTAGAACCCTTGTAAAGATCCTTAGAGCAGACACGAGACCAAAGGGCAGAGCCACAAATTGAAAAAGCTTGTCTAGAAAGGCTAAGAACAGGAACTAAAAAAAGATTATACTTGCTGATGTAGGTATGCATCCTACAGGATGACAGAGGTCATAAACTGACCCCTAAGTATCCCTCCTGGATCAACGGGAAAACGAATCTGGTAGATTCCATCTGGAAAGCCGGAACCCTTAGAAACTAGTGAAGACCCCGAAGACTAGACAGAGGATGGATGAAAAATGACCTCTTTACTGGGAACCACAAAAAGGTTAGAATAAAACCCTAAACCCCAAATTTGATGAGGACACAGAAACAATCACTCCCATAGAGGTTGAGTATTACTCAATTAAAAAAAAAGGCTGTCCTCTTTCTGGACTTGGAGAACATTGACAGAAGGATTTGCCCAAGTGGATAAAAACAAATCCTTCCAAGACGTAAAAACAGGAGTTTTGTTAAATGTATTAAATAGGACATTAACACAAACTATGATGTCAAAAGCGCTAAAATCTGACAGTAGAAATGATAAGGTTAGAAAAGAGACACTTGGACACACAGAATATGGGATATGAGAATAAAATAGGAGGGGTGTGTTTAGAGCGCCTCAATCAGGGCTAGGTAGCCTTTTTTCAGAGCTAAAGGTGCTATTTTCTCTAGGTGCTTAGTCTATCTGATATTCTGAATATGAGAATAAACCAAGGAATGTATACTTTCAATCCTAAAAAGAGATTCCATGTGAGAGAAAGAGTAATTGCACCCATAAACATAAAAATATGAGGATGAAATTAAACATATTAGGGTCATAAAAGTCACCAATATAAATCAGATCTTTACATAGAACAAATACATTAGTTGAAAAGCTCCTCACTATGTGAGAGATTGCTTCATTGCACCTATATACATTAAAGATATAAGCATAATATGAAACATTTTAGGGTCTTATGAGACAGGTTAAAAACTTCCCTTAACGAACCTCAGAATAAGCCTGAAAAGGATCACTGGTTCCAAAGCAATCAATACAGGAACTTACTATAAACCCCTGATAAGGCCGTCTAGCCTGAAAGAAAGCGGAGTGTGTGCCCAAGCGATCCTGCGGGTGGGGGGGGGGGGAAATCAAACTTCGACCGCCACAGGACTCATATTCACCACAGAGTTACGCAGTGTGGGAATCCCAGAAAAATAGAGCGGTTGGTGCCAAATGTATTAACAATATTAAGCAAAATATGACACACAAGCTCTGTTAAAAACTACACAAAGACATCAGACTAACACGGCCCCAAACTGGAATAAGATTTACCCATGCTCCGCCACCGAGCAGTAGAAATAGCGCTGATGTGAATTGGATTAAAAAAAAAAATCTCTAACCTGTGACGGATCCCTGGCTACCCCGGCTGGGTAGCTCCGCCAAACGGGTCCTTCCGCTGCCTGGAACAAGCTCCTATGTAGCCCAGGAAAGTGATTCCTATGTAGCCCAGGAAAGTGATTCTAGCAGGAGCCCACCTAAATGACTAGACAGACTAGCATTCAGGTGAAAAAAAAGAACTGCCTTTATTGGGACAAACACACATCTTTTATACACACACAAACACATCTTGATAAAACAGGGAGACAATGCCACAGTTTTCCCGCTATTCCCGCCCTTCCAGACTGACCGGCGCCTCCATAGCAACCATAGTCCCACAGAATCCCAGGACACAGTGGTGACGGTTTTGGGGCGATCCCGGGGGAGAGGCGGCACCAGGGTGTCATTTGAAAGCTCTCGGTCCCCAGATGCCGCAGTCCAAAAAGCGGCGTGATTCGTTATTGGGGACTGGAGATACAGCCCGTTGAAGTTATGGGGGTAGGGGTGTCCAAAACCCCCAGTTCCCAAAGCAGCTCCCCTCCGGTAATTCCCCCACCTCTTGTCCTCCCTAGGGGCTATTAATCCCCAAAAGAACGGAGCTCTGGGGAACATAGTTGCTGGAGCGACCAGGGGTAAAGTTAGCGGGTGTCCTGCTGTCCTGTGGCCGACCAGGAGTTCCAGGAGCCCGGACAGCCTGAGAGGGGTTAGGCGGGTGTCGGTGGTGAGGCAGCCGACCGGGAGTTCCAGGGGCCCAGCCAGTCTAAGAGGGTTTTCCTGGTCATACACCAGCTTTTCACAAGACAAGCAAACCAAAGCTTCCAGGGATTGTGGTTGCTCTGAGGAGCCCAAAACCACTGAGAAACAACAGGGGTGAGGTTATAGGGGTTAGGGGTTTAACCCTTGCAGCCTGGTATCCATGACATCTCCCCCCCTCCAGTTCGGCAGGCCCGGCTAGATCCACATACGGTCGGCCTGGGGATGTCCGAGGAATTTATGCCACTTTAGTCCGCCGGGAAAGTCCATCAGCATTCCCATTGCTTTTTCCCGGTCGGTACTGAATGTCAAAGTTAAATGGCTGCAGGGCTAGGCTCCACCTCAACAGTCTCCCATTGTCCCAGGAAACTCGGTTGAGCCATACAAGGGGATTATGGTCAGTGAGGACGTTGAAGGGTTTCCATAGAGGTAGGGCGGCAACTTCTTCAAAGCCCATACCAGCGCCAGCTCTCTCGACCGCCGCATAGCCTACTTCCCAGGGTAGCAGTTTTCGACTGAGGTAGGCAACGGGGTGGTCCTTTCTTTCCTCGTCTGCCTGACTTAGTATGGCCCCCAACCCGAACATGGAGGCATCTGTGTGGACAGAAAAGCTTTTGGCTGGGTTAGGAGCGGCCAGTACTGGAGCAGAGATTAAGGCAGGCTTAAGACTCTGGAAGGCTTGTTCACACTCAGGGGACCACAGGACCTGTCGGGAAGTCGTTTACGGGTCAGGTCAGTCAGGGGTACGGCGAGGGTGCTGTAATTGGGGTCAAACCTCCGGTAGTAGCTTGCAGTACCCAGAAAGACAAGGACTTGTGTTTTGGTCCTGGGGGTGGGCCAGTTAGCCACTGCCTCGACTTTGGCCGGTTCGGGTCGCTGCTTACCGCAGCCGACTCGGTGGCCCAAGTATTGAACCTCCGAGCGTCTAATGGTACACTTATCTGGCTTCAAGGTTAGTCCGGTGGCTCGAAGACCATCTAAGACTATGCCTAGGTGGACCAGATGGTCCTCCCAGGTCTCGCTATAGATAGCGATGTCATCCAGGTATGCACAGGCATAGTCCTGGAGGCCATCTAACAGGCGGTCTACCACAGAATCCCAGGACACAGTGGTGAAGATTTTGGGGTGATCTCAGGGGAGCGGTCCCCAGATGCTGCAGTCCAAAAAGCAGCGTGATTCGTTATTGGGGACCGGAGATACAACCCGTTGAAGTTATGGGGGTAGGGGTGTCCAAAACCCCCGCTTCCCAAAAGCAGCTCCCCTCCGGTAATTCCCCCACCTCTTGTCCTCCCTAGGGGCTACTAATACCCAAAAGAGCAGAGCTCTGGGGCACATGGTTGCTGGAGTGACCAGGGATAAAGTTAGCGGGTGTCCTGCTGTCCTGTGGCCAACCAGGATTTCCAATAGCCCGGACAGCCTGAGAGGGGTTAGGCGGGTGTCCGTGGTGAGGCAGCCGACCGGGAGTTCCAGGGGCCCGGCCAGCCTAGGAGGTTTTTCCTGGTCATACACCAGCTTTTTACAAGACAAGCAAACCAAAGCTTCCAGGGATTGTGGTTGCTCTGAGGAGCCCAAAACCACTGAGAAACAACAGGGGTGAGGTTATAGGGGGTAGAGGTTTAGCACTTGCAGCCTGGTATCCGTGACATAACCTATAATGAGCGCTTCCAATAGGAGGACCCAGATGGTAGACATATACCCTCTCTGAGGGAAACACAGCCCACTCTGGGTCCCATATAAAGGCAATCGCCACACTAGAACCAAAGCGGGGCCCCCAAAGTCCTTAATAGCAAAGGGAAAGCCACTAACCCCTTAAAGGAGCTGTATATTCCCAAGTTAGTCAAATATAGCAGAAACACAGCAACAGATACCCTCCGTTAAGGAAAAGGGGCTTATTCTGTGGTTAAGCATGATTCTGGAGTGCAATATTTCTGCTATATTCCAAATCTGCTGTTTGCAGGAGCCATAGACTCCACACTGCTCTAGGCTATGAAATATCCTTACCCCAGGATATAAAGTCTCTGCCATAGCCCCTAGGAGGGAATTCAGATGCCATTAGGTCACCAGCTGAGTCCATTAAACAGGTCCCCCATAAGGGAAAGAAAAATACAAAAGGACTTACCCTCTAGGGCCTCTGCTGTGGAGCAGACACAGCACTTCCAGGTCTGACAGCTTCATCCACATCTGACAGGGACCCAAGATAGAAAGGAAAGCAGTGTAAGCTTACACCGGTTGCCAGAGGGGTGTTAGCAAAGGTATCTGGAAGGAGGCTAAGGAAGGTTCCTTGCAACATCCAATAGCTAACAGCAACCAATACTCTTACTGAGAGGATTACATAGACACAGCATAAACCCCAGTCCTATATTGCAGGGAAACCACCCATTAAAGGATTTAAATCCAATTTTCTTCAGAGCACTATCTTCACCAACCACCAAGTTACAGAGGCAAAGAATGATTGGGGGTTTATGGTAAGTGGGAGGGATACTTGATTCACCTAGCCTCCTCTTGGTGACTAGGTGTTGAATTCCCATTAGTAATGAATTAATTTATAGACTCTCCCTGTCATTGGAAAGAAATAATTTATCAGGTAAGCAAATTTTGTTTAAGTTTTGTAGATTCCTCCTTTTGAACCTATGTATAATTTGGATATTCAGCTTTTGCCTGGGTGGTCTTGTTTCTTTTGGCTATTTGTTTTGCTAGAAGAGTTTCTGAATTGTCTCCCTTTTTATGAAGATAAGCCAGTTTTGAGAACTAAGTTTGATTTTTTAGTGTTTTCTGATTGTTGTTCCTTTTTGTCCTAATCCAAAGAATTCTAAGATTAAAACGACATTTAGCCACCAATCAGAAAGCACTATCCAATTGATGATTCTAAGCATACATTCCTGCTTTTCAAATAAAGATACAAAAAGAAAGAAAAATTGATAATAGGAGTAAAATGAGAAAGTTGCTTAAAATTGCATGCCCTGTCTGAATCATGAAAGAAAACATTTGGGCTTTATATCCCTTTAAAAAAGCTGGTCAAAGCTAAAACCTAAAATAATAGAATGGGCCTTGACAGAGACGCAACGAAAAAAAGCTTGAATTTAAACCAGATCAGTGTACCAATTCCTGTAAGACCAAGCAGGAGCTATTAAAAGAGTGGAATGATTAAAAACATACATTACTATAACTTTAATATATCTATAACTATTTAATAAATACTAACAAAAATTTTGTGTGCGTCTAAATAAACATAAATAAATAGACAAAAACTAACATATCCATCATATTTCCAGGAGCAGCACTAAACCAAATGTTGTGGCTGTAGTCAATGTACAAAGTCACAATACACCAAATACATCCATGTTTGTTTGTTTTTAATTATTAAAATAGGTTGTTTCACATTATTTTATTATAGTTTCAATACATATTTAATCACTACAAATACAGGAGGAGAAATAGTTCAGTGACATAGGAACTCATATGAAAAACATTTACATCAAATACCCTTCTAAATAACAGACTGGCACAGACCACAGAACAGTGACACAAGAGCGTGTGTGTATATATAAAGAGAAACTCACAGCACCAATTGTTAATACAAATGCAATCAACTTCAATCTGCTGTATGTCATTATGTAGCAGACTGAAGGTGCCGGGCGATGGTGAATTATAATTATACTCAACAAAGGAGAATACAGTTCCAAAGCATTAGAACAAAGAAACTAACTTAGCCAGCACTGATTATAACTACAAATTATAAATAATTCCCAGTAAAGGCTAACATAATATAATTATAATTAACACGTCATTGCAAAAAATAAATTAAATTTATTAAAGCAAAACAACGCAAAAAAAAGCAGTTGGTGTTTGGATCGGTCAATACAGAAATCAAATTGTATGGAAAACCATCCCAGGAGGTTATTGAACAACAAACTGTCCTGAGATGTAGTCCAGTAGGCTCACAAACAGTAACTGCTAAGTGTTCACATTCTCCCGAATCTAGGGAATAGCTTGTAAGATATTCAAAGAGCCGGGCATGCCATAATTGTATTTCCCACAGTAGAAGAAATGAGGGAGCTATTGTCTTCCTGAAGCACCCTGTGTGTTACAATATATCTCTCTCAGGAGTGGTGTGTTCCAGTGTACTGGAAGAGCAATCCCCGGATCAGATATTATCATACCTGACCCATCCTTAGACAGTCCGTGATGATCCTCTTGAAAGGTAATATAGTTCCGGTGTTATCGACACCACACTTAGGATTATTCAGCTACACAGCTTCAACGGGAATACACACTCACCAAAAAGATAAAGTTCCTTTAAGCAATAAGACAAACACAGGGGCCGAATAGCTAGCACCTCAATGTTGTTCCAAACGCCAAATGCCAGTAAACACGGGAGTTGCAGCTGCACCCACCACATTTACTAGCATTTTGAACGACATTGAGGTGGTAGCTTTTCGGCCTCAGGAAGACAATAGCTCCCTCATTTCTTCCATACAATTATGGCATGCCCGGCTCTTAGAATATCTTACAACTTATTCCCTAGATTGGGGAGAATGTGCACACTTTACAAGCAGTTACTGTTTGTGAGCCTATTGGACTACATCTCAGGACAGTTTGTTGTTCAATAACCTCCCGGGATGGTTTTCCATATAATTTGATTTCTGTATTGACCGGTCCAAACACCAACTGCTTTTTGTTGCGTTTTTTTGCTTTAATAAATGTAATTTTTTTTGCAATGACATTGTGTTCATTATAATTATATTACGTTAGCCTTTCCTGGGTGGCCCTTGTTCCTTTACTGGGAATTATTTATCATTTTTATTTATAATCGGTGCTGGCTAAGATAGTTTCTTGGTTCTAATCCTTTGGAACTGTATTCTCCTTTGTTGAGTGTATATATATATATATACACACACACACACACACACACACACATTTTATAAGTATATTTATATACAGGGGTTGAAAAACCCAGTCGTCCAGGACAACTTTGATTTTCCTAAGAACGACTTAGAAACATTTGCTGCCATTTTCTACCTATAAAAGTGTCCTATAACTTTATTTTTTAATAAATCCTTGATTCTGTTCCTGAAGATTTTCCGCCGCGCAGGCTGGAACTGTTTATTGCGCACAGGCTTCTGTAGAGACAGGAGGAGCAGGGTGTGTGGGGAGTAGAGTGGCCCCCTTTAAGCAGCATGTAGCAGCTGCTTTGCTTTGTAGACCTGGGTGGACAGAAGCAGCAAGTCCGCTTGCCTCTGAAGCAAAGCTCTCATGCCAGCAGTCACACGGATCAGAGGTATGCTAAAATTGGGTTGTAAATTTTGTTGTCTAATGTCTTATAGCCACCCGGAACGGCCCATACTTACGGCCCTCCTACATTATGCAAACCTGTCAGCATGCACAATCCTCCCGATCATCTTGCATTATGTGTACCCTCGACAACAGCTACTTCCTTACAGTCGTAGAGTGGAGCACAGACCCTAGTAGTC